>NW_017306821.1:671407-678264 GCF_000935625.1 Nanorana parkeri | reverse complement strand
ATATATATATACATATATATACATACACATATACATATACACACACACACACGAAAAACTGCCCGAAAATGCGGTGCATCTGCCCCGTCTGTGTCGGCAGAGGTTGTGGGGATCGGAGGGGACACAGGGCCAATACAGCTGCCGGTGCCCAGCAGGGAGGAGAGAAGCTGTCAAAAGGCCCAGCGGTGCCGTACAGTATTTGAGAGCTGTCAGGAGGCAAACATTGAGCGATCAGTACTGATCACATAGTGATTACTATCTCCCCAGTTGTGAATGAACAGAAAGTGCTATACATCACTTCCTGTTCATTTATGAATGGATACTTAGTAAATATTTCCTATCTGCTGACTTGAATAAATGAATGAACAAGAAATAGCTCAGTACAGAGGCTTTCTGTCCATTCATGACTGGGTTGATAGTAAATATCTCCAGATTGTGAATGAACAGGAAACCTCTGTACTGAGAGCTTTCAGTTCATTGAGTGCTGGAGCTGCAGAAAAAGAGATTGAGGACTCTGTGTCTTCAATCTATTTTTCTATTTTCAAAGGGAAATATCAGGGGTCTAAGCCTCTAACAGTAAAGTTTAAAAAAAAATCAAAATGAAAATTTGTTTTTTTTTTTAAGGATTGGGGGAAAAAACATTACTGCCGAGATCCACCCAGCTGCATGATTGACAGCTGGCTCTGCCTATCTAGAGGCAGAGCCAGCTGTACCTTCCCCCTCCCCCGTCCGTTCCGCCAGTCAGCGCTGGAGGATGGGAGCGGGGATTTCCTGCAGGGAGCCGTGACAGTCACGGCTCTCTGCAGGGACATGATCGAGAAGTGAGCGAGCGACGGTATGTGTTCGCTCACTTCCCGATCTATTGAGCCGACGTGTGACAGTTTCATTGTCACACATCGGCTCGAACTATGAGGCTGACCTCATAGTTCTCCTTTAACATGTATACTACACTGTAATTAAAGAGTCCGAACAAAACCTTCTTTTATAACATGGTGTGGAAAAATAAAATGAATAGCAGTCATACAAGCAACAGATTTATACTGCATGAGGTTCTCATAACAGAACTGGGAAAATGAACGCTTGGATCACACTTCCCATGTTCATTGCTGCAGTCCTCAGAATCAGCTTCTGAGTTCTCGTTCACTTACCAGTCTTTCAATGTGACCTCTGTGATTCCTTCTCCAATGTCTGACAAATTGAACTGTACAATCTGACCATTCAATGCTGTAAAAACACAAACACATCATCGCCAGTTTTGTGAGTACAAATAACGAATTCAGTGCACATACATTAAAAAGCAATCCGAGTCCGAGAGAAGGAAGCAGGCATGAGCAGATCTTTTAAACTTACTAACAAGAATACGCTTTGCATTTATAACCATCTGTGCCTCTCATATTTTAAAGTAAAACAAGCTCTTTTATTATAGACAATCCAAGCACGTTTGTAAACATTTCCCTTTACTGTTATTAAAGTGATATTAAAGTCTAAAGGTTTGTAAGCTATTTCAAATGCTGATGAAATCACTTACAATGGATGCTGCTTCTTGATGTTTAAACGTTTTAGCTTCCTTCAGAATCAGCTGGTCCCCTGAACACTGATCCTGATGTCCTGTTTTAGGGTGGCTCCTTTCCCTTGCCAGATCCTATCTTTAAATCCTATTTCCACCTTAGTAGAGGTATTTTTTAATGTTTTAAAAATACATGCCAGCAATGAACACTGAGTGTACATGAAGCAGGCATATGCAGTTGATGTACTGTATATAAAAAAAGAACTTAAATTTTTTTTAGCTTTGCTCTTCATATTCTCATGGAAATGGCTGCCTTTGTGTTGTGCAAGCAATGTGCGCCCCCCCTCCCTGGACAGTGTATTGTGTGTAAAGGCAGAGCTGGTGTTTAGTGATTGTGTTAGAATGGGTGACAGGGAGGGGGGTCAGCTGCTTACAGTCTAATAAGGAAAGCCTGCAATGTGAGTCATGAAAATGTGCACATGTATTCATCATCACTGCACCTCTTCGTTCCCACAATACATGCTAATCACTTACAAAAGTGGAATTGGACTTTAACCGCTTCAGGACGGCCGTCGTCAAAATAAGTCATGTCCTGAAGCGGTTACACCAAGAACACGGCTGCTGGTGCAGCCATGTTCTTGGCATAATTTTAAACAACTGGCAATTTCTGTTTAGATGTCCCCCGCCAGCTTCTCCGGGCTCTGCTGTTCCCTGTGTGAGCCCGGGACCGGCACATTTGGTCTCCCCTAACAGATCGGAGGTAGATCAGCAAGCTTCCAGCTGCTGATCTCACCTCTGATCACTGGACCCGGAAGTGATGTGTATTACATCATCACTTCCGGTGTCACTGTGCACATTCTCTGCCTCTTAAAACCAGGAGAAGAAGCTAGTGAAGCAGATCTATGCTACATCAGCTTCTTTGGGGTCCCCAGGTGACATTAGGGGTCTGAAAAATGCTGTTAAATGCTGTTAAAGTCCCCCACGTGCACGCACATAGAATGCAAACACGCGTCTGGTGCGCTAACATGCAATAATAAAAATTGCGCCACACATGTTACATATCGCCGCGAACGTCGCAGTGAGAGCAATAATTCTAGGGCCATCAATCACTGGTAACACTAAACTGATGAGCAGTAAACGCTTTTAAAGCGTCACCTATGGGATATTTGGGGTATTGTAGTTTTCTGCGGCTTCACGGGCGAATGCAATTTTAAGGCTTGACATGTTTGGTATCTATTTTCCCGGCGTGACCCCGTCTTTTATATTTTACCAAAAAATTGGGTATTATATTCTGTTTCCGTTTTCTATCCTAAAAATACTGGTTTGATAAAGATTTGCGCAAATCCCGTGCGACATAAAAAATTGCAACTAGCATTTTTTTTTATTCTACAGGGCCTCTGCTTTCAGAAAATATATAATTGTTTGAGGTTTGAAACTGTTTTCTAGCCAAAAAGTCAGATTTCATCATGCGTTAAGAAATTGCTCCGGGCAGCAAGTGGTTATTGTGATGACATGGTCACTATGCCCTGTGAATATGCACAGCTGTTTCAACAATTTCAAAGCTCGTCATCTAAACGACAGAGGTGATGGAGAGCAGAGATTTCAGAAGGCACAGGCAATACAGGAAACACACCACATGTGACATCATCACTGCTTGCAGGCAGCAATGCAATACGGGATATGAACTCCTTAGAAAGTAAACCACATGCAGGGAATTCAGGAAGTTGTTGAAAGAGATGTACAGCAAATATCGCTCACAACATGAAAGGAGATCTACGTTAGCTTATATTTTGTCAAAAATCATCATAGCTTGTATTGCTATTACAATGCTGATGTTATAAAAGGAAAGTGTATGTTGTGACATTAGATCTCCTTTAATATCATTAGTAGCTCACTGATTCACTGTTTACATGCAATGGTTCTTTGTTCCACTGTCAAACAACTTTGTGGTAACATAACCCAGTAACCTGCAGCAGCCTGTAGTTCCTCATCGCCACCCAATGCCCAAATCCTGGGCTGGCCTGGTTAGGCAAAGCTCTGGAGCTCCCTGGTAGTGTCAAAAGCTTGCCCCTTTCCTCCCAGGCTTCTGCAAGTGTGTCCAGTGGGGCTGCAACTAACGATTATTTTCATCATCGATTAGTTGGCCGATTATTTTTTAGATTAATGTAAAATGATACACACAAATGCAGTTACAAACATAACGTTTATTTCAGAATAAAACGGCATGAACAATTTTTTGCACTCGCACCGAACTGGAACGCATGTCTTTGCAGTACTGCGGGTTCCAGTGCAGGTGATCGCACTGCGGGCAGGAGGGAGGTTTGTGATGCCACTATATAAAAGGTATTGCCGCGTGCCGTGTGAGCAATAATTTTCGGGACAATATTCGTATATCATACATGAATATTGGGCCGAGAATTATTGCTCTCACTCCGGCGCACGCGGTAATACCTGACATGTGTAGCACAATCGTCAATTTTCTACTTTGGTGCACGCGTGTTTCCATTAGTATGCGCGCGTTCGCGGAGTTGGGGGGTAGTTTGAATTTTATTCAACTTTATTTTTTTGCCTCATTGCTATTACATGGGGGGAGGGGGGCTCACAAGCCCCCTATGTGATAGCACACTGGAGGTGACAGATTAGGGGTCTTTTAGACCCCTAGTGTCACCTTCCCACTTCACTGGGGAGTGACAGCTGCCTGCTGAATGTCACCACAGCAGGCAGTGGCTTGGAGCAATAGCCAGCCTGTTATTGGCTATTTCAAATCAGCAGAGGAGGGAAATTAAGGAGAAAATTATCTTCCTCTGGTGATTAACAGCAGGCAGTGTGCGGAGCAGACTGGCTATTGCTTTTGGCCGCTGGATGGGAGACTTGGCGCTGGCTTTCTACCGCCGGCAAAAGAGCCGGGCACGGGGGGAGCGGAGGAAGAAGGGGGGGCACAGCGGCAGAGGAAGAAGGGGGCACGGCAGCGGAGGAAGAAGGGGGCACGGCAGGAGGAATGCAGAAGCACAGCGGTCTCAACTAATTGTAATCATCTAATTGATAATGCGAATCGTTGACAACAATTCTCATTATCAATTACCATCGTTTAAATTAGATTAGTTGTTGTAGCCGTAATGTCCAATACAAGTGTTTGCATAGGAGGGATTCCATCAATACATTTATAAGGGACAAGTAACTGTAGAATGAGATGACACCCCTTTGGAAAGCCTCATAATCAATCTGGCCCAGCTAGAAGTGATGTTTAAAGCTTTACAAATGGGGTTCTGGATGCTTACCTGAAATAGTTCTGAAGTACCTGAGCTGTGAAGTTTGCAGATTTAAAGAATTAGGTTGTTTCCATGCTTTTATCAGCAAAAACCGGTTACATGAGGTCAGCTGCCTAAGACTGGCCTGGGGGGAAATAGGAGCAGAAGAGCAATCAGTGGTAAAGCATGATCAATACAAGGTTCAAAAAAAATGTCATCTTCCACAGGCTCATTCCCCAGCATATTGCAACGCATGCAAATTTCAGGGTAATGCAGGAAGTCATGCTTTCAAAAGTGCAATTATCCTTTCAGTGATCAGCAGTTATGGTCAGTGTAACGTTACTGGTTATCACAGGAGGATAGTTGCACAAATTTCATGAACTGCTCTAAATACACATTGATAAAGTTAATTTTGCACCTTTATAAAGTTCTTATTAAAGATTGCACACAGGAGCACTAATTTTGTTTGCCTACACATTTTATATTTTTATGGGTCTTATACATACAGCATAGTATTTTCTGATGTTAATTTTACTTACTTTATCTATCACTTAAATAGGAGCACCGTGTTCCAGCAATTGACGTGTAATACTTACCTTATCCCTCGCTCTAGCAGGCTCCATGCCTTTGTGCAAATGGACCCCCAAAGCCTCTTCTCCAAGACGCTCTGGCCGCTGGTTGCACATTGACGTCAAGTACAATGCAGGACCAATAGCCCGGCATTGTACGCGAGGACAGTGGATGACCACTTACCATCCTGAGCACCAGGGAAAAGAGCAGGGTGCGGAAGCATATCTGTAATAAATTAAACAAGGCAACTGGACTTGCTGTATTTATTTTCTAGAATATGTTTTGCTGGTCATCCGACTAGCTTTCTCAATTCACAATTTGTATTTAGAAAGCTAGTCAGATGACCAGCAAAAAGTCTTGAAGAAACTAAATACAGCAAGTCCAGTTGCCTTGATTTATTTTTTACAGATATAACATGACCTGGATGAACGAGAACTTTCACAGACAGGGTGTTGAAGCCTCCTGCAGTAGGGTTATCATATCTTTTTCCCCCCTAGCCAAAAACTAGCATTTAACCTCTGTAATGTGTATGGTGACCCTTAGCAATACAGTATCAGGTGATCTCATTCTTCACCACTATACCCAAATCTAAAGAAAACACACGTTCGGCCTTTAGTTCTAATCTATGGAGCAGATCAGTCCATTCCAATATGTAGTCCAGTGACAGCAGACTGGCACATTCTGCTTATTACAAAGGGCAGGACAGTGTCACTGTCACCTTTACCCTGCAAAGACTTTCACAGACTTGACTGGCATTAATCCCCAGGGTGCCACACCGGGTTCACACCTCGCTCACAATACCATTCTACAGCTTTTCTCACCAGACGGACGAATGACCGGCTGCAGCCCCTCAGTGCTCTCACAGCCGCCATGTTCACCGGAAGAGCCCGGAAAACCAATCGTGTCAGAGAGCTCCTGCTCTCGTCCAATCAGAAAACGAAAGCCAAGACAACTGTGTCAATGCCAAGGAGATAGGGGAGGGAGAGGGGTGTGAGGACCTGACATCCAATCAGAGCTGGTATACTCTCTGCCTAGCTGTCACAGAAAGGGGTGGAGCGGCAGACCAGGTGACCAAAACTGCAGGTGACGCCCTCTATTTAACATGTCGCTATCAAGGTAAACAGCCATTTTTTTGGTTAATAATAGATCTAAAGACCGCGATTAAAATGACAGATTACATTTAAGGAGGCTTTTACATGGAATATGTCGAGATTGTTACTGGTACCCATATCAATGTAAAATACAGGTCTGGCTAAAACGCATCTAATTCGACTAGTAGTTCTTTATGTTATACACATTGGTGTACTATGTTCGTATTTCTTAGCGAATCCACTTTAAATGTCGTTCAATGAAAACATGTTTTAGCACACAAGAAGACTGCAGAACACAGATTTCCTCTGGCAGGGCCAGGGTTAAAGGACTGACAGGAAGGGGCGGGGCACAGGGTGGCAGGAGCCGGCAGAAAGAACTTCAACACATTGGACGTGCTGGGCTGCTTGTGTGCTGCTGACCAGTTGGTGGGTGATGGATAA
>NW_017306821.1:642096-671368 GCF_000935625.1 Nanorana parkeri | reverse complement strand
AATACACAGACATTCGTGCTGTATATTTATTAGCAGTCCTGCAGATGCAGTCCAGAGTTTAGCATGAACAATGTACCCCAGTATATAATTGCAGATTACACTGTATATTTCTTTTTCCCATTATTTTTTAGGGTGACTACAAGAAGCCGAAAACATGGCAGAAGAGGGGACGACTATAGACATTGATGGTAGCATCATGGAGGGAGTAAGTAATCCATATTGTTACTGGCAGCCCAATGAGAGCCATGCTGGGTACACACAGGTATGGTTTCAGATTTGATAGGTGTAATATGAGTTTCTACCTGATTGGATATCATCTGAATGGAGGCGCACATAGTGATCATTACACTATTAGTAGTAGCTAATAGTGATTGCGTTTAAAGCAACGCAATATGAAACTGTATGAACTCTGATAAGTATAGAGTCCAGCGTTAAGCTGGCCCATGCACCTATATGTTATCTGCAGATATTCTATAGATTTGTTTTCTATCAGCTTATGGTCAGATGGAAAAAGTGCAACAGATTCCTCTACGCTAAACTGTGTGGATGGAGGAATCTCCCACTGGGCCAAGCTTCAGTATCTGGCGTTGCCAATTGTATTTAGGTGATAAGGTATAGTGCTGTATTGATGAATCTCGTGTAGCGGTCTGTGAACTGAACAAGGAGGTGTCGGGGGAGAGGAGAACCTCTGTTTGGGTGGACACTCACAATTTTTAAATTCTTTCACATGTGACTGCATAGTAGATGCATGCAAACCCCCATAAACAATAACACAGTACTTCAAGCAAATATAACAAGATAAAAATAACAAGAAAATTATTAACCCATTTAAAGATAAATTAACAAAACCAGCTTATGCTGAAATATGCAGAATCATGCTAGAGATTTTCCCTTCTGTAGTTTTTTTTTTTTTTGCCACTAGATGTCCTCAGTCTGATGGCTAGCCTCATTCATACCACTTCCTCTCCTGGCCAGCATAATTTATACCACCTCCTCTCCTGGCCAGCATCATTCATGCCATTTCCTCTCCTACCACGTCCAGGTCACCCTGGACTGCTCCAGCTTGTGACTAGACTGTGAAACGAGATAAAGAACAGTTATGTGCTCATCTCTCAGTCACTCTGTGTTCTCCTATTAGCATTGTACTGCTTCTTCCTTTCACACTCAGCCCTGCTGTAGAGGGACTACAAGAGGCTAGTACCTGGTCAAATTTGGGTATTTACACATTTTGCATTAAAAAATACATTTAAAGGCATATTTATAAAGCAGTGAATCCAAATGTTCACGCAGATGGATCCATCACTGCTTTTAAAGCAACACCTTTGGTGAATGTGACATTCACTGCTTTATAAATATACAGTACCCCTTAATAATGACTGCAGTAACATATGACTTTTATATCTGCCTGGAGCTCTGTTTTAATCATACATTATTTCCGAATATCGGGCTATGGGGGTAAAGCCAAAACTTAGGTAAAACTTTGTTCGTTTCAGATAAAGTAGGATAAGATTAGCACCTTAAGTTTTTTTTTTTTATTGCTGACTTGGCCCCTGTTGGGGATATCTTCCATTACTTCCTGCCCTAGGGACCACACAGGACATGCCAAATGCTGGAAAAATGTTGACAACGTTTTTATTCTTTCACCATCCTACTATAAAATTGTATGCATTACTGTCTGGTTCACTGCCGGAAAGATTATCCTAGCTTGCTGCATCAGTGACCACTCTGTGGTCTTTTCCAACAAAGTCATAACACAAGTTGTAAACCTTTCCCACGCTATCAAGAACAGTTCTGCGTTCAGGGCCAATTCACACCAGCTAAACGCACAGTGGCTGATATCGGCACTGTATTTTCTTTTTTTTTAGAACTTTATTGAAATGCCACAAGTGACATTTCATTCCGTTCTACAGGCACAGCGGGGTGTGAGGTAGTTAGTTGTTCCACGTTGCATCCCGCTGTGCTGAAGAAAAGTATAGCAGCCATACTTTTTTTCAGCACAAACCACCACATTCCCATCTTAACGTGGTGGTGTGAAGTGAGCCCGTCCATGACAAGTCAAATTGCCTTGTCCTGTGTTGGGGTGGCACTGGAAACGGGCCAGCGCAGCTCCAATGCATGTGGTGTGAATTGGCCCTAAACCCATCTCTGGGGTAACATTAACCACCCCCATCCCCCTCCAACTGATTGCTGGCAGCAACAGAAATAGCCCACTTGAATGCCATTTTTATACTAAATACTGCGATCATGGGATCCTCCAGTGCCAAGTCTTCTCTCTCCCTTTGTTTACTTCTGATGAGGTCCTTCTTTAGGAGTCCATGTCACTGCCTGCATGACGTGATCACATTCTATTGGCTGGTCCTCTCCTTATCCAGAAGAGGAAAGATGTCATAACCAGGGGATGGTAGAAGGCCGGCTGGCTAGGGAGTATCTATTGTGCAGGATAAGTGGTTCCCCACACATGGAAACGTTGCCGGTGGGGGAACTGGAGGGGGATTTAGGTGAATATAACTTGCTTCTCCAGGTAAGGAAAAATTGGAACCCTGCAGGATGGGTAAGAGGGGGCTGAAAGAGAGGGATGGGAAGAGGGGTCATTTTTTGCCCCAAGTGAGAATTCAAAAAATATATGCACGGATTATGTAGTGTCTGTCAAATTCATTCTGTTATTCTGGAAATATAGGGAGGACAGATCCTGCGTATCTGCACTGCACTGAGCTGCCTTCTTGGATTACGAGTGAGGGTAATGAAGATCCGAGCAGGGAGAAGCACACCAGGCCTGAGGTGAGACCTTCTTTCTAGTTTATTCAGTATATGGAAGAGGATATGTTCACCTATCTCATAATGTCACGGGCCTGAAAAGGCTGTTGCTTCCATTGACTAGCTTTGCAGAGCCACCACTTGCTTTGGTCACCTCACTTTTGATAATCTTTAGCTTTGAAGGAAATTTATACTAAGGAAACTAAAACTGGCCATACACTGATTGAATTTCAGCCAAATTCTGTTGCATTAGTCAAAATTCGATCTGTGGGTGGCGCTGCCAGTACCACTCGGCTTAACAAAAAGGGATTTTTCAGTAGACTTTTGTTGATGGAGCTGAGTTTAAGATTTTTGGTTGGCCAGCTGCAGTCACTGTTCTGGTATTCTGATAGCCGTTGGATCTGCACGGCTGCACACTACAAAGATCTTCTATCCCCTTAGTTTGGATTAAATTAACCAGGAGAGAAGGATGAGGTGATTTACTCACTTCATCCTTTGTCCCGCCAGGCTGCTAGACCAGTCCTCGCAGGCTCTTCTCCCCTGGGCTACAGTGGTCTAGGGACCATTGACTTGCATTAGATGTAAGGACGCCAAGGGACATTGCACAGCCATAGTGGAGGGGGAGATAGTTGAGCGCTGACTGCCACAGGACCAATGATTAGGTGAGTAATACAGCTTTATTTGTGCCCCCTAGATAAAACAAGCACTTAACCCTTGCAATTCAGGAGTAGCCCCACTGCAAGGGTAAGTTTTTTTTAAATCCTTCTTTAAATACACATGCTGAGATCTCTGCTCTACAGTGCAATGCGATGATCAGTCTTCACTGTTCCTTCTATTTGAGCCTCAAATCTATGGTCAGAGCTATAATCTGATTTTGGCAAATTAAATTGAATAGGTTAATATGGGTGACTGTAAAAAAAAATTAATTCACATAAAAATATATTTTGTAAAGTGAACATAATAGTATTAACTAAAATGATACTTCACTAAAAGTCTGAGATTAAATACGTAATTTGGTAAGACATCTACGGATTTGTAAATGTGTGATCTGAGCAAAATTTACACCTTATTACTAAGTCTAACATTTGATGTCCTCTTTTTAGGCCACAACACTTATCTGGACTGGAGACCGTTCGGGATTTGTGTTCTGGGCAGTTGGAAAAAGCTGGGATTGGATCAACAGAGATAAACTTTGCACCTGGAAGGATAAAAGGAGGATCATTGACTGCTGATACGAAGACTGCTGGGTTAGTTAGCATTGAATAGGGGATGTCTGTCTAAATCAGGGATGGCCAAACTCCGGCCCTCCAGCTGTGGTGAAACTACAAATCCCATGAACCATCTCGCTCCGGGAGTCATGTCTGTGGCTGTGAGAATCTTGCAAAGCCTCATGGGATTCGTAGTTCCACCACAGCTGGAGGGCTGCAGTTTGGCCATGCCAGGTCTAAATGAATGCTTGTCTGCTGAATAGGTGTGATTAGTGTATTTAAAGTAGTATTAAACATTCAAACTTTTCTCAATAATAAATTCAAATTAAAAAAATAAACATTGTCCAGCAAAGTATATAAACTTCTTTTTTTTTTTCAAGCACTTACAATCATTGTTTCAGAACAGCAGCTCCAACTCTCTCAGCTCAGCTAAGGGAGTGTGCATCCCTAGCAGCCGTTCATTTACTAGCTTGGAGAAGGGACAAAGAAGGAGCAAGACGTGACTGGCCCTGCTGTGTTTGTGGAGACACATGCAGCTTACTAGCACACACAAGGGTGGCTCCATAGCACCCTGCAAGGAAAAGGAGACACCCTAAAAGAGGATATCGGGACCAGTGGTTTACAATGCTGTGTCTATGAAAGAGCAGCATTGTCTCCCCTCCTGATGGATCGAAATGCCTGTAGGTTAGAAGTGCATAATCATCACTCTGCTGCCCTAATGGGATGTCATATTGGCCTTATGGTTATTACTGAGTTTGCTGCCCTAATTGAGTGCCATATTTGTCTTATGAAGCTTTGTGTGCGCGCTGCCCCAGTGGAATGCCATAGTCACTTTAGGGATTACTATGTCTGCCTCCATAAAGAAATACTATATTTGCCTTATAATGATCCGTGAGTGTTCTACCCCAATGGAATGTAAATACTTATGTGTATATGTGGGTGTGCTGCACTAATGGAATTCCATCACTTACAGGGGTGTATGGGTCTAATACCCTAAAAGAATGCCATATTCGCCTTATGGGGATTACTGGGCCTTTCACCTTAATGGAATACCATATATCCCCTATGAGGATTTGTGTGAGTGCTGCCACCGTTTATGGGTATCTATGGGTCCCCTACCCTAATGGAATGTCACAGTCTCCTTATGGGAATCTATGGGTCAGCCTCTCTAATGGAATGCCACATTTACCTTATGAGTACCTGTGGGCCTCATGCCCCCCGGAATGCCATAGTCACTTTTGGGAATGCATGGCATCAATATGGTGGCACAGCTGTAAAAGTGTGCATGCTAGACCTGGGAGGTCAACCTTTGTATGTCAAACTCCCATTGTCGATCTGTTTATTCTGGGAGTAAAAAAGATAATGTTCTGTATAGAACATACGTCATATCAAAGAATAAGAATAATATGGTACTCCAGTCGTACAGTAGACTCACAAATTCCTTTAAGGTGACTTCAGCATTCTATTAGGGCAACAAACACATGGATCCCCATATGTTTAAAACTGGCATTTCATTGCTTTGAGAACCCTTTGTCATGTGTTGAATGTTAGCTTGTGAAGCAAAGATAGTGTGTGTGTGTGTGTGTGTGTGTGTGTGTGTGTGTGTGTGTGTATTTTTTCCAGGAAAGGCAAAGCGAGAAAGAGAAAATAACCAAAAATCTTGTTGAGTTTTTATTACCACTGGGGTGATTACCCTTCACTTACTGTATGGTCGTCAAGACAGAAATTAAGGTGAATTTTCCCAAAAACTGATAATGACGGCCTTAAATTCACTTTAAGAGAGGGGTGAGGGGTAAAGGCCTCTGTTCTGGTTATATTGGTTTTCACCCCCCAAGAAGTCCCCCATTAACTACATTCTGCCCTTTTCTGTCCCCTGTAGGAGTGTGTGCTTGCTGCTTCAGGTCTCACTCCCATGTGTCCTTTTCGCTGAGTCCCCCTCTGAGCTCATCTTCAAAGGCGGCACAAATGCGGAGATGGCACCACAGATTGACTATACCACAATGGTAAGTATGATTTATTAACCAAACCATATAAAATGTTGTTAATGAATCACAGAAAATATAATATATGGCCAGCATAGGGTATACAACAAGCATCTGTCTATTACCAAGCTTTTGATAGACCGCTAAGGATTTAAAAAGGGTTGTCTTTCTAAGGAAGCCTGCAGTGAAAGAACTATGGTGCCTGCTGTTGCTGACTTTCTTCTGAAAATGTTGGTTGCCTGACTGTCTCTGGATTCAATATTTTTGGAGTCAGTGAAACAAGCTTGCAGGTATTCCAGAGTGAAGTTAGCCGTGGATCAACACGGCAGAAAGGCAACTACCATTTTTAAGAGGTCAGCAATGCCAGGCCTTATACTATCTCAATATATACTGGGCAGTCATAATATTATGACCACTGACAGGTGAGGTGAATAGCATTGATTATCTCATCACAATGGCACCTGGAAGTGGGTGGCATATATTAAGCAGAAAGTGAACATTTTGTCCCTGAAGTTGATGGTTGGAAGCAGAAAATAAGGATGAACACGGATTTTAATGCCTTTGACAAGGACCAAATTGTGATGGGTAGACGAATGGGTCAGAGCAATTCCAAAACTGCAGCTCTTGTGGGATATTCTCAGTCTGCAGTGGTCAGGACTTACCAGAAGTAGTCCAAGGAAGGAAAACTGGCGAACCAGCAACAGGGTCATGGATTGCCAAGGCTCCTTGATGCACGTGGGCAGCAAAGGCTGACCCCGGTATTCCGATCCAATTGCTCCTGTATCTCAAATTGCTAAAAAAGGTAGTGCTGGTTCTGACAGAAAGGTGTCTGAACACACAGTGCATAAGAATTTGTTGCGTATAGGGCTGTGAAGCCGCAGATTGGTCAGGGTGCCCATGCTGACCTGTGTCAACCGTCACAATCACCTACAATGGGCTTGTGAGCATCAGAACTGCAATGGGGCAATGGAAGAAGATGGCCTGGTCTAATGAGTCACATTTTCTTTTACATCATGTGGATGGCCGGGTGTATGTGTGTTGCTTACCTGGTGAACAGATGGCACCAGGACACACTATGGGAAGAGGACAAACCGACAGAAGCAATGTAATCCTTGGGGCAATGTTATGCTGGGCCTTGTCATTCATGTGAATGTTACTTTGACACATACCACCTACCTAAACATTGTTGCTGACTTAGTACACCCCTTCATGGAAACGGTATTCCCTGATTCCCTGATGGCAGTGGCCTCTTTCAGCAGGATAATGTGCCCTGCCGCACTGCACAAATGGTTCAAGAATGGTTTCAGGAACACGACAACGAGTTGGAGGTTTTGACTTCGCCTCCAAATTCTCCAGATCTCAATCCATTCGAGCACCTGTGGGATGTGCTGGAAAATCAGGTCCAATCTATGTGCGCCCCGCCTCGCAGCTTACGGGCTTAAGGGATCTGCTAATGACTGGTCTCAGATACCACTGCATACTTCAGAGGCCTGTTTTGGGACCTACTCAATATTAGGCAGGTGATCATAATTTTGTGGCTGATCGTGGTAGGTTTCCTTTATGGCACCCAGGTATGCGCTAGTGCAACAAATAATTCAGCTGATTGGCTGCAGTGATTGTTTGGCCAACAGTTTTCTACCTGGCTCCTTCAACCAAAGTCAATTGAATATTCGACTTCTGTTGAGCCAGGTGATGCCCGAAGGGCCTCACAGGGCTCGAATTTTAGCCAAGTCAGCAGGCCAAACTCTGAGCTGTGTGAGGCCAGTGTAATGGATAAATACTTTGACTGTACAATATGGCTTATTCTGACTAATACTTATTGAATCTTTCTTAATCTGTGCTTACGTCAGGTGTTTAAACCTGCTGCAGAACGTTTTGGTTTTAAACTGGATTGTGACATCAGGAGAAGGTAAACCAAATACTGATAAAATATGCATTGTGTTTGTTTAATATAATGTGACTTGTTTTTTTTTTCCATACGCTATAATATTTTGAGGCTCCAAAAAACAGTGAAGATTCTCTTCAGTTATCCAATGTGCAGATTAAATAAATATACAGGGCTTTGCATTTTACGTTATTTAATAATTAAAATTAATCTTCACTCTGAGTTAACATTTTCAACTCCATCATGCCCAATTGTATTATAGTCTAAAATACTCAAATGTAGGATTGTTCTCTCTGTTCAAAGCCTGTTTAGGTGCATTTGGTTAACCACACAGAAATCTACGATGCAGATCAGTTATATTGATCTAATGGGATTTCCTTGTCTGAGTCTTCTCTATATACTGTATAGTTAATCACCAATGATATTTATATTGATCTGTTACCAAATGAAAACATCATATTGGCTGGCTTGGTGTCCTGAGTAGTTCTTTTCTGGTTCTGACACCTTTTATTTATTGCAGGGGTTACTACCCACGTGGAGGAGGCGAAATACTAGTCAGAGTTTCTCCTATAAAATATTTAAAGCCTATCAACCTAACTGATAAAGGTTCCATCACAAAGATCTATGGACGGGCCTATGTGGCTGGAGTCCTTCCATACAAGGTCAGTGTGTGCATTGTATAGTATCTGTGTAAATGTAGTGATGCTAGTCTTTGTCATTCTGTGATAGATTCACATTCCACCACAAAAGCAGGTGGCAAATGTGGACCCCTAACATTTTCAGCGGTATCACTTTGTCTGAGATTCTCTTTATATGCCTTTTTTAAAGCAGCTTTTCTCAACCAAGGCTCCATGGAACTCTAGGTTTCCTCCAGAGTTGGCTAGGGGTTATTTGAACAATGAGCAGTGGTGGACTGGTCTCCTGCCCATTGGTGCCTGCATAGTTACAGGACCAAGCTCACTTAGCTGAGCCATTGGCATGGGACCAGTAAATTTTTTCTCTCAACCTTTCGGGTAAGTAACGGATTCCAATTATGTTTTCATCTGTCCGTAAGGGGGCACTTCTGCTACTTTCTGTCAATCTAAGGGGGTTCTTCTCCCATTGACCACTAAGGTAGTGAGGCTCTTCTTCATTGACGACCAATGTTAAAGGACATTTACATACTGACCACCAATGTAGAATTTCCTTACAGACCAATAATATAAAAAAAATTACTGATCACACTAATGTAATGTAAGTTATGAGTTGTGAGATATAATTTAAATTGGGGTTCCCTAAGACCTGAAAATAATTTTAAGGGTTCCTCTACAGTGAAAAAATTGAGGAGGTCTGCTTTAGAGTATATAGCTTGCATTGGGAGTTAAGCATGCTGTTTAAAGTTGTCTATTGAGGACATTTTACATAAAGGAAAAAATGTCTTTGGTGTATTACCCACCTTTTCACCCTAATATGAGTTCCCTGTGTCCATGTTCAGGTCAGCAAACAGTTATCTATCTAATTTATTTATCTTATAACTAAGCCAAAACTCTTCTCACCAGACTACATAAATAAATGAATGAGAACAGCTCTTAGAAGAAAGTCTGACCGGGATCATTATGCCTGGAGACTGCTACATAGGTACGCACCTAATGGGAAAACACTCATGCCTCTGACAGAAAAATTATATACATCTGCAGCAACAATTAATCACACATGGTAGCATAATGCAGCAGTTGTGAGCAATTACCCACTGCCACATTCTAATGTATAGCTGTCATCATAGGGAGAAATATGTTTCATCACTAAGAAATCGATCTCTACTCTTAGCAATGTATTTATTGCAAGCAATTTTAGTAGCCCAACCCTTATGACTTTTTTGCTGACTTTTACCTTGAGGCTCCCATTTTTGAGACTACTCTTAAAGTATATTTCCACTTTTGCAGTCAAATTTGAGAAAACCCCTCTGTTTGTTATGCTTCTTCACACAGCACACCGAAAAATAATGTGTAAAAAAATATTTCTTGCCTTTTTTTAGATATTTTGTTGCAGCAGGCAACATGCCTGATTCCAGGTTTTTCTGAGCACCTTTTCAGTGATCTGTCCTTATAGAAAAGACTAGGGACTGAAATTTGAGGATTGTGGTTCTCTCGTTTAACTTCATTTACATTTGAATGCAGAAGCCAGGGTTGTAATCTTTTGACCCCCTCACAGCCCCTGCTAACATTATAAAGAAGGAAAAGCAAGTAGAAACTTTAACTCTTTGGAAGCCAAGAAGCTCTAACCCAGGGCTCAAAATTTCCACTCGCCCGCTCGCAATTTGCGAGTGAAAATTGCGTGGGTGCGAGTGGAAATGAAGCCATTGAGTCAGGCACTCAACTCTTGGAGGGATCCCAGATTGCTTATCCATATGCTGCTGCTCACAGCCGTGCACCTTCCCATATTAAAGATGGCCACATTTACTATGGTCCGTCCTTATTTCCTGCTGACAGCCTAACTTCCTGTCTGTGCGCCGATGATTATGAGAAATGTAGTTTGGGTTTTACTGAGCCGTGATAGCAGTGGGTGAGTAGAGTAGAGTGTGTCACGTAGAGGGTATTCAGTTAGGTTATATAGCTGCACTGTGCCCCGTGGTCTGTTCCAGACCGCTCCAAGGCTTGACAAAGAGGGTCACCCTCGAAACGCGTAGCCGCTAATTGCCAACTGATCTCACTTGAACACATCACCCCGGACTCACGAGCACTGACGAACACGCTCCAGCATTTACGCCGCACACCATACGGCTACACACCGCCCAGTGCCGATCACAGCAGCCTGACAGTCCTCCCCCTCCTGCTCTAATAGCCGCGGCTCGGCCCGGCCAGCCGAGGACGCAGCCTGGAGAGACTTGGGGTTTATTTAGATCTTATACCATTTAGATCCTGACCGTCCAGATCTTTCCATCCAGAAATACTTCGCTGACTGCACGGGACTGCAGGGAGTGCATGTCCATCCATGACATCACAACCGTGAGTTATTTATCAACCAATTTATTTAAACAGTTAGTCATTACAGGATGCTTAGCATCTAAACAATTTTTTAGGTGGTTGCGCTCTTCTATGTATAATTTTGCCAAACACGTTACACGGGGCTCCTCTCCCGGTTGTTGAAGAGCTTTTGCACACCATTTTCCATATAGTTAACAAGTGAGAAACCTGACCATATTACAGTTGTGCGCTTCCATGCATTTTTTGTTCAAACTGTTCCAGTGTTCTATCACTCCATCAGACCTGTAACTTAAATCCGATCCGATAAAGCCACTGGTCCGATGGAATGATAAAACATCGTAACTGTGCTGATGTCACAGTACAGGGGAAGCCCTGGGGTGGGCTGGCAGACCACAGGAGGGGTCCCATCAGCTTGCTGTGCCATAGGTCCCCTTCGTGCAGCCTGAGCTGCAATAACTATGCATTGGGACCTGGCTTAATCTCAAGTGTCAGGCCCCTGCCAGCAGGTAATTGAGTGGGACATAGAGATGGGTCGGGGTGCCGTGTGTGTGTTGTGGGTCTATGTGGAATGCCCCGTGTGTTGTGTGTATGTGTAATGCTCTGTGCGTTGTGCTGTGGTGCCAGTCTCCCCTGCTTTGCCCATTTCGTCTCATTTTACCAGCATTACCATGGTCAGCCTTTTATATTACAAATGTACACGTCCTTGGCTATAAAAACTATGCATAACATTTGTCCTAGGAATATCATCTTGATTTTTGATTATATTTTTTTATATTTGAAAAGAGTTTTCACTTAGAATTCAGCACCATTCTAATAGAGTTTCAATTAATTAATTGCATTTGATTTTCCATTAAAAATGTCTAATACCTCCACCATATTTCTTTAATCTCTCTGCAAGATGGTGAAGGACATGATTTCAGCAGCAGTACGTTGCATACGACGGGAGTTGAGGGAGCTGCATGTGAATATTCAAGGTGTCCAAGAGCCTGCAGACAAAGCAGTGGGAAATGGTAGCGGGATTATGTAAGTGTTGCTGGGGTCTATGTCTGGGGGCTGTTTAAGGACATTTGGGGGAACACTGGTGTCCATTTGGGACTGCATGAAAGATAGAGTCCTCTGTAACCACATAACGTGTTTTGACTTTTATGGATATAAGAAAGACTTGCTGCAGGATAAATTTCACATCTGTTCAAAGCCTTTTCTACTGGTTAATTGTGTATGATTTCCTTTATAGAATTGTTGCTGAGACTTCCACAGGTTGTATATTTGCAGGATCATCACTAGGGAAGAAAGGTAATACTGCTTTAATTGAATCATATAAGATATGGCTGGGATGAGAGACTCCCCATTGACAACACTAATGTGGCTCACACAAGTTAATATCCCGTTGTGTGGTTTAGATCCTGACCGTCCAGATCTTTCCATCCAGAAATACTTCGCTGACTGCACGGGACTGCAGGGAGTGCATGTCCATCCATGACATCACAACCGTGAGTTATTTATCAACCAATTTATTTAAACAGTTAGTCATTACAGGATGCTTAGCATCTAAACAATTTTTTAGGTGGTTGCGCTCTTCTATGTATAATTTTGCCAAACACGTTACACGGGGCTCCTCTCCCGGTTGTTGAAGAGCTTTTGCACACCATTTTCCATATAGTTAACAAGTGAGAAACCTGACCATATTACAGTTGTGCGCTTCCATGCATTTTTTGTTCAAACTGTTCCAGTGTTCTATCACTCCATCAGACCTGTAACTTAAATCCGATCCGATAAAGCCACTGGTCCGATGGAATGATAAAACATCGTAACTGTGCTGATGTCACAGTACAGGGGAAGCCCTGGGGTGGGCTGGCAGACCACAGGAGGGGTCCCATCAGCTTGCTGTGCCATAGGTCCCCTTCGTGCAGCCTGAGCTGCAATAACTATGCATTGGGACCTGGCTTAATCTCAAGTGTCAGGCCCCTGCCAGCAGGTAATTGAGTGGGACATAGAGATGGGTCGGGGTGCCGTGTGTGTGTTGTGGGTCTATGTGGAATGCCCCGTGTGTTGTGTGTATGTGTAATGCTCTGTGCGTTGTGCTGTGGTGCCAGTCTCCCCTGCTTTGCCCATTTCGTCTCATTTTACCAGCATTACCATGGTCAGCCTTTTATATTACAAATGTACACGTCCTTGGCTATAAAAACTATGCATAACATTTGTCCTAGGAATATCATCTTGATTTTTGATTATTTTTTTTTATATTTGAAAAGAGTTTTCACTTAGAATTCAGCACCATTCTAATAGAGTTTCAATTAATTAATTGCATTTGATTTTCCATTAAAAATGTCTAATACCTCCATCATATTTCTTTAATCTCTCTGCAAGATGGTGAAGGACATGATTTCAGCAGCAGTACGTTGCATACGACGGGAGTTGAGGGAGCTGCATGTGAATATTCAAGGTGTCCAAGAGCCTGCAGACAAAGCAGTGGGAAATGGTAGCGGGATTATGTAAGTGTTGCTGGGGTCTATGTCTGGGGGCTGTTTAAGGACATTTGGGGGAACACTGGTGTCCATTTGGGACTGCATGAAAGATAGAGTCCTCTGTAACCACATAACGTGTTTTGACTTTTATGGATATAAGAAAGACTTGCTGCAGGATAAATTTCACATCTGTTCAAAGCCTTTTCTACTGGTTAATTGTGTATGATTTCCTTTATAGAATTGTTGCTGAGACTTCCACAGGTTGTATATTTGCAGGATCATCACTAGGGAAGAAAGGTAATACTGCTTTAATTGAATCATATAAGATATGGCTGGTATAAGAGACTCCCCATTGACAACACTATTGTGGCTCACACAAGTTACTATCCGATTGTGTGATTTTCCTATTTTGATGATATTTTTTTTTTATTGTGAACCCAAAATCTATTTTCAATCATGTTTAGCATAAAGCCTTGCTCTATACAGTTTTCCTAGACAAATTTTTTTAGAATACGTTCCAAAGTTTCTTACCTGGAGATCTTGTTAATAACAGCACTTCCTATTGCATGCTGACAACGCTAAAGCTGCATCCAATCAGATTGTTCAGGTATTTTGAGGGCCAGGGAGGCCGACGAGCAAGATACTGAAGCTTGGCACAGTGGGAGATTCCTCCATCCACACAGTTTAGTGTAGATGGAGGAATCTGTTGCACTTTTTCCATCTGACCATAGAAAATCTGCAGGAAATCTATAGGTGTATGGCCAGCTTAAGCTGCTCGCTCTCAAATAGCAGAAGCATTGTCCATTTTCCGTGTGTGCTCCTTCAGTTGATCATTGCACTTCCTATCAGGTCTGCAGCTCAAATGTAATGATAACTCTGTCTTAATGATAGATACTATTCAGATGCTTTCCACTGCTGTGACCCAAACCTCTAATGCTGGAGTATACTTTGGGAACCATTTTGATGGGAAGGGACTTGTGCACTCTGCAAGTATTCATCTAGCCTTTTCCTAAGCACATTTCAGCATAAGCGCCATTACATAGTTATAGTTAGTAAGGTTGAAAAAATACATACAGCCCATAGAGGAAAACAAAAAAGTAGAAAAACCTCCATAAACAGAGCCCTGTGCCCACAGTTACCTACAGTTGATCCAGAGGATGGCAAAAAAAACCCTCTAAAGCATGGATCAATTTGCTCCAACAGTGAAAAAATTCCTTTCTGATCCCATAAGGGAATTGGATATACCCTGGAACAACAATCTCTGTTGTTTTTTACTTATAAAGTGTTAATATCTAGTTATATTATGTGCAGAATTAGCAGATAAATGTATCCATTGTTACTACAGACCATAGTAGCAATGGTTCTATTTACCTGACAATTCACTCCCGAATTCTCTAGAATTGTTACATTGTATCTCTTGGTACTAAGATGTATTTATTTTCTGTGATCCTCAGCTCATTCTCACAAAATCTGGCTAATTCACACAGATCAAATGTACATAGTCTCCTCTTCATGGAGCTTTATTATCATTCATTCAATAATAGGAAAATTCTTGTTTCATTTCTCCACTACTAGCTCATCGGCTGTTAGTGGCAGCAGCTCTACAACGGCTCCGGCCTAGCTCAGCGAAGCTGGCCCCTCTACAATCGGCACAAATAAAAACTCCAGTTTGTTTCTTTAGTGCTATGCTTGTGCTGTTTTGTGCCGCAAAAATTAACATTTGTGCTGCTTTTATTTTTAAGATAATAGCAATTGGTTTTTTTTAAGATGATGACATTGCCCAGCCCCCCCACAACAGCCAAAACACATGAAACCTGCTGGTTAGTTAGGCACTAACTAACCAGCCCATGTTGATGTCTTTTGGCTATTGTAGGGGGGCTGGGTGACCTTTTAATAGATAGTTAACTCACAAACGAAAGGAGATAGAATGGAGATTTAAACAGCCCAAACGAAGCACTAATTAACCAGCAAGTTTCATGTGTTTTGGCTGTTGTAGGGGGCCTGGGTGATGTCATCATCTTAAAACAATATTGCTATTATCTTAAAAATAAAAGCAGCACAAATGTTATTTTTTGTGGCACAAAACAGCACAAACGCAGCACTAAGGAAATACACTGGAGTTTTTATTTGTGCAGATTGTAAGGGGGCCAGCTTTGCTGAGCTCTCCATCCTCAGTGTTTTATTTTTTTTCTTTTACTAAGATTGTCATAGTATTCAGTGAAATAATATTGCAGCACAGCATTGTGTTAATTATGCAGAAAGTACTAGAAGAACATAATTAATTGGCATAGGTTAGTACCAGGAGACTGCAGCACACAATTTCCCAATTCAGTCCCATGGATCCTGCACTCCTGTAATTAAAAGAAAAAAAATGTAATGACAGAGCTGTGCTGTTTTATTACCATTACATTTTTAATGACTTGAATACACATCTCCGATCAAAAATTACATTGCCTGTGACTGCTGATGGGAAAATGTCTACACTACACTGCGGTGGCCTCTAACCAGTGGTTTAGAAGCCACATTTATTTTTGGCTATCTTTTTATGTTGCTTGTAATTCCTTCTAAGTATGTGCTCAGTACCTCTCTGTCCAAACCTTCCATGCTCACTACGAGTGACCTCCTATAGTGTTGTGGTATCGCTGGCTGGACTAGCAAGAGGCTGCTCCGTCCTAGCAAGAAAAATTAAGCAGCATTCAGGCCAAAGAGCAACGCCAATTCAGGAAAGTGATTGCTGTCCTTGGTGAATCGCCATTGTGACATCAGCCTTACTGTGACCTGCTTTCTCTTCTTTTACTGTATTATAATGAAAATACTGGGCACATTGTCTGTTATATTCATGTATGGGTAGATAAGAACTCTGTTTTAAGGCTGATATCAGACGAGCAATTCTGACACTCCTACTGCTGTTGAAGTTGTGCAATAATCACTTTGCTGAATACTTTTTTGGTAATACATTTTAAGGATTTCCACATGTTCACAGTGCAATATTATCTGTTCATTTACTTCCATCCTTGACTCTATTGTTCTGTGGACTTCAGGAGTAACTGCAGACCGTGTTGGGGCTGAAGCTGCAGAAATCCTTCTCCGTAACCTGCGTCATGGAGGCTGCGTTGATGAATATCTTCAGGACCAGGTATGATGTGAGGTTTTAAGAAAAACAACTTGAAGATCAGGGCTCTGACATTACCTGAATTCTGACACTTGCCAGATCATGGGGGTACATGTACTACTACTTATTAAATTCTGTGTGAGTAGAAATAAATTATAGAAGAATTTATACTGCACACATGATTCAGGTTGATTCTAATCTGAGTGTTCTTTAGATTTGCAAACCACTATGCAGTGCGGAGGTTTGCCTGATTGAATATATTGTAAATTGAATGGATTGTTTAGGTAGGCTCTTGCACTGAATAGTTGTTGGTAAATCTAAATATTTAAAAATGGCAGCTTAATTGTTAGATGCTTAGATCTCACTGTTTTGGGAGATGTCTGTACTGCCATATGTATTATCCTGCTCCAAACAAACTAGGTTATAGCAGAAGTACAACTGATGCCACCAATTTCAGAGAAATACTCCAGTCCCATGCTTTTACAGAAAAAGGGGGTTGTATAATTTTATATCGGTCACTGCAATATTGAATGTTCTTTTCTTTTCTCTGCAGCTGATTATTTTCATGGCTCTGGCAGATGGAGTATCTCAGCTTAGAACAGGTCCTCTTACCTTGCATACGCAAACAGCAATACACTTTGCAGAGCAATTAACAAAGGTAAGACCCGATCAAAACAAAGAGCAATGTGTAAGGTGCATTAATCCTTAGCAAACAACCAGCAATCATTTGTCCTTGTGAAGCTATGAAAGTTGAGATCCCTGACATGAGTAGGTCAGCAAGATATATCACTGATAATATTGTTCTATGGTGGGACCCTTTGGAGAAAAGCAGTTAATATAGAATCTATTAACGAGTTGCTAAAGAGATAAACCAAATAATCAACTATCATGTCAGCTGGACCCTCAGAAGTTAGAAGACGATCAGTACAGGGGCTTGGCTGCATACTGTCCAAGTACTTTTGTAGAAAGGAAGAGCTTGGTATTTAGCCTTTTCCAGTACAAGAGCTTGGGAACGTTAGTGGTTTTCCACTGAGATGCTATTTGCCTTACTGGCGTATAAAAAGACTTAGCCTGCATAATTTGTTTTTCCCTAATATCGCCCCTGTATTACTTCCTGAAGAACCCAGGATAATATTTTGTATCCCTTACTGAAGGATGGTCCATAAGTCACATAAGAAGCTGAGGTTATCAGGCTAGTACTTTTCACAGCCCTCTTCTTGGATCTCTAGAATAAACCATTTCAAGTTGAATGAGGATTTGATGTCTTCAGTAAAAGCAACAAAAGAAAAGTTCTGAAACACCTGACCGCACTGTTTATTTACTCCTAATAAACACTACGGCCTCTTGTGGGATGTTTAAAGTGTATTCAAACATTAACAATGTACTTGTCTCATATGCTTCTTTTTTGTCTGTTAAATACATCATAGAAAGTGTTTTGTTATACAGGTATCTGTTTAATAAATGCAAAAAATATTTGGTGACCCTGCTGGAAATCTAGTAAGCTTGTATCTTCCTGTGCACTGCTGTACTGAAATACTAACTAATGCTCTCAGTGCTGCCCAGTTCACCTATGTGAACTGCAGGCCACATCCCCCTATATTATGGTTATGAGGGCGAGGATGAGGCGTTCTGCAGTGCAAATCAGGAGTCAGCAGCCTTGAGTGACAATTCTGCTCCTCCATAGATACAGTAATGTAAATAAGCGTTGTCCTCCTAGGACAGGAAGTGTTATGGCAGAATCCCCAAGGGATAAACACAACTATTGCAGCCACTACTTTTAAGGACTGGTAAGCTGTAATAAATTATATTTTTATTCTTGGGTCTAGATATACTTTAACAACCAATACCCACTTCCTTTCAGCTTCCCGATAAACTCTCTCCGCCTTCTCCCTCTCTCTTGTTTAGTTATCGTTTTATAACACTGCCCCCCTACTTGTACTAGTCCTTTTCTGTATCCTTCCCCTCATTCAACCACCCATATAGCTTACCTTCCTAGATTGCATTAAAGGCCGTGATGTTTTCTTCAGGGAATAAGAGACAGCTCCCATTAATAATAAAGTATTCCATTTTTGTTATATACATATGTGGTGTAAGGTTCATAAAAAATCCTCTTTTTGGATATAGTGGAAGCATTCATTACTTTGAAGGAAACGTGAAGCATGGATGCAGCCAGATCTGTAAATATACTGTAATTAGCAAGTGTTCCTGTTTAGCACAGGGGTTTTCAGAGGATGGATATATCCATAGATTTGTATTTACCTATTTTGTGAATGGACTTGTTGGATGTAAGGTGGTATTTATAAAACCTGGAAGGCCTAGGTTGCAGGGCTCGGTAGAGTAGTGGTGGTAAACTCTCCTATGCTATTTGAGTTGTTGGTAAATGGGGGCATGTTTAAGAGACAGACAGAGATTGGGGGCATATTACACAACATTGCTGCTAGAGATAACTGATTTTCAGGTCAGTAAGGAAACGCACACTACTCTCTGCAGGGGTCCCGAGGGCCATGCACATGGTGCCAAAGGGCCTCATACAGCTCTAGGTCCACAGGTCGGACACCAGGGCTGGAAAAAAAGCACAAAAAGAGAGCACCTTTCCTTGTGCAGATACGTTTTATTCAAATAGAGGTATCAATGGTAAAAGGTACTCACAAACGTTAATAGGATAAAAGCCATGGAATGGTAGGTGAAAATCAGGCAAGTGGACATCAGCAAAGTGGTTCCTATGTGCACATGGCTTTTCTCCTATTCACGTTTGTGAGTACCTTTTACCATTGATTTCTCTATTTGAATAAAACTTATCCGCACCAGGAAAGTTGCCCTCTTTTTGTGCTTTTTTTCCAGACTCCACAGTCCCCCTGGCTGTAGTGGGGCAGCATCCTGCAGCATGCCCATCATTACATCCCTCTGAGGAGTGATTGCCCTCTGTGCTTTTTGCTTCTATTTGTTCTGGACACCAGGGCAGTAGAGGCTCTTCCTGTAATTTTAGTTCAGTTTTTATATTTTTTTCATGTTAGTTTATAACCATCAGTTTGATGCTTTTTGGTGTGCAGCCATGAGTGACTTTTTGGCGTGTTAGTCAAGAATATTGGCATAGCTTATATATAACATGTTTTCATGTCTTTTCTTCCCAACAGGCTAAGTTTACAGTGACAAAATGTGATGAGCCAAACACAGATAGCTGCATAATAGAATGTCAAGGAATCGGATTGCAGAACAAGAATGTTTCATAAAAGAGTTACAGCAAAAGAAAGGATTACATGTGAAGTCTCCACAGATTGCAGCATGGCATGCAATAAAGAAAGCATGGCACATGCGAGTAATGCATAGGACTTGCTGGTATTTTACAGCTTTCCATTTTGATTTCAGTCTGAGGTAATCAGAATTTTTTTGCGCATGAACTTGAGTTAAAAAATTTATATTTTATGAGGTGACATTCAATTGCCAATGCCCTACCTCAAATAAATAGAGGTAAACAAAATGATGTCAGGTTGTGATTTTATGGACTCCTTGATCTACTTGCAGTGACTCTTCTAAGATTGCTTTTCAGATTTGTACTCTGTCTATAAAGGCTCAGCTGAAGGCTCAGCTGAAGTGTATTAAAATGGAGTAATTAATCAAACAGATGACTAATCAAGTGTCTATATAACTGATCAGATACCTAAAATGCATTTCAATCAAACAGGGTGGCAAACGATATTTCAGCCTCCAAAATGATGTTTTATTAATTCCACAAATTACAACAGGAAAAAACAAAAGGGAGCCAACGCATTTGGGGGCTCAGCAGTCCCTCATCAGGGCCTTTAGATATCAGTGGAACTCAGAGCAAAGCTCCTGGAAAATGTGGTTTGAATCTTAGTGTGCTTCTTCCAGATCTTTGCAGTAAAACCAGTGACAGAACTGTAACAGGAAGAGGGAAGTCCTGTTAAGGAGCAACTTGCATGTGTTCCATTAAAAAAAAATTAAATGGACACCATAGTTAGGAAAAATGCAAGCTATTGGGATTCCTTAGATTCCTTTGTCAGGCTTTATACATGAAATGTACAAAAAGGTATCACTCGAACTCCAAGTTTTCTGCAATGGTCAATGGCTAACATTGTACAATACTCTACTTGTGCTAAGATGAAAACCATAGAAATGTACACTGATCTTTAAACAAATGTGATATCTGCTATTTACATATGGCTACCCTACTAAAAGATCACACCAACCTAAATTCTACAGTGAAAGTTCAGCCAAAGCTGATACAGCTTCTACTAGCTCATAGAGAATGTGGTGGAAATAATTTCCTTGAAAATCCCATCTGTGTGGCCTTTGTCCCTGTTCACACCTAGGCATTTTGTTGCTTAAAGGTAAGCGCGATGAAATGCTCAAGACGAGGATCCTATTAATTTCTATGGCACCTGTTCACACCTGAGCGTTTTGTAGCCGAATTTGTCACACTGACAGGGTTATTCACAAAAGGGTGAAGAGTTTGGAGGAGGGAGAAGAACTGAACAATCTAGGACAACATAGCTGAACTGGAAAGTGAGTTGCATTGGAGAATTTTTCCAAATCGGTTATTTTGTCCAAGATTGTGCATTCTCCTGCCTTCTCCAAACTCTTCACCCTTTTGTGAATAACCCTGTTAGTTTCCCATTAAAGTCTATGGGACCAAAAAGTAGCTCATGTACTTTTTCCAGAGACAGCTGGAGGAAACGCTCAAGTGAACAGGATCCTGAAAGGTTTAAATGCTTCGTTCACCTTTTTGTAAGCATTGCCAGTGTTTAGGACCGAACAGGTTATAAGGCTTAGTTCAGCTTTCGTACCAAGTTCCATATTCCACCCATATTTGGGATGGAACATGGTGCTATTCCACAGCCCCCACCCCCCTTACATGAAAACACACACACACACCTGAATCGCAGGGTTCTTCTACCTGCAGGCTTTTTATTTTTAAATTTGATGTGGCTATACATTGCTCTACTCACAGAGCCACGTCATTCATTCACAGATCTAATAACACGGCCCTTGAATAAAGAAACTACAAGTCCTGAGAGGGATCTGTAGTTCTCGATGGAGTCAATTTCTCTAGCTCCAAAACCACAGTTCTGTACTTTGGGGCTGTAGAAGCAGACTGCTGGAGCCTGTGCAATGTACCCATGATCCAATGTCCAGGATGACTTTACTTAAAGGGAAACTAATAATAGTGCTTGGTCAATTACATTTTATTTCTTAAATGTATTGATTTATTAGCTGATATTTATATCCTTCTTATAACCTTATAACCGCCCTCCTAAAACTCACTAATGACTGACAGTTAAACACAATGGCCACTATTCCATACTCTTGCTATTAGACCTTTCTGCTGCTTTTGACACTGTGGACCACCTGCTCCTCCTCAAAAAACTCCAGTCACTTGGTCTACAAGACTCTGCTCTTTCATGGTTCTCCTCTTACCTATCTAAGCGCTCCTTTAGTGTCACCTACAAATCTAACTCCTCCCCTCCTCTTCCGCTTTCTGTAGGGGTCCCTCAAGGCTCTGTCCTTGGACCCCTTCTCTTCTCTATTTGCATCTCCTCCCTTGGTCAGTTAATAACCTCACATGGCTTCCAATACCATCTTAATGCTGATGACACTCAAATCTATCTCTCTACTCAGCAACTCACCCCCTCTGTGTCCTTGCGTGTCACTAATCTATTAACTGACATATCAGTCTGGATGTCGCAACACTTCTTAAAACTCAACCTTTCAAAAAATGAGCTCATGATATTTCCTCCTGCCCGTGCCCCTTTCACCAACTTTTCCCTTGAGATTGTTAACACAACTATCCAGCCCTCCCCCCATGCCAAGGTCCTAGGTGTCATCCTTGACTCAGACCTCACCTTTCTTCCCCACATCCCATCACTATCCAAATCCTGCTGCCTTCACCTTCGTAACATCTCCAAAATACGCCCCTTCCTCACCAAAGAAACCGCAAAATTACTCACCCACTCCCTTGTAATCTCTCGTCTGGACTATTGCAACTCCCTCCTCATTGGCCTTCCACCACACAGGATATCCCCCCTTCAGTCTATCATGAATGCAGCTGCTAGACTCACCCACCTAACCAACCGCTCAGTGTCTGCAACACCCCTCTGTCAATCCCTGCACTGGCTTCCACTCACCCAAAGGATCAAATTCAAAATATTAACAACAGCTTACAAAGCCATCCACAACTCTGGCCCCGGCTATATCTCAAACCTGGTCTCAAAGTATCACCCTAACCGTCCCCTCCGCTCCTCCCAAGACCTCCTGATTTCCAGCTCCCTCATCAACTCCTCCCATGCTCGCCTCCAGGACTTCACTAGAGTGTCTCCCATTCTATGGAACTCTCTACCCAAACCTGTCTGTCATCTCTTCAGGGAAGCCTATCCCACCTCAACCTAACCACTGAACAATCACTTTCTCAAACAATCATCCCCGCACAGCTGCCTCCTCATGCATCACTTGCCCCTCCCTTTTAGATTGTCCATCTTGTCTTGAATTGTATTGTGATTGTAATGTCTTCCTTATATTGTAAAGCGCTGTGCAAACTATTGGCGCTATATAAATCCTGTATAATAATAATAGTAGTATCCTTTTTTATTTTGTAAAAATAATACAAGATGCTTTAAGATCATTCTAAAGAGTTTCTTTTAAGAAATATTAATATGCATCATTTACATTTGACTAGAAATTAAATATTTCCAAGAACTGTTTTATTTAGATCTGAACACAATGCATAAATAAAGATGCAAAAGACTATAGACATACACATGCAAAAAGACTATACATAATATCCTGTGAGCCACCAGGGCATTTAAATACGTTAATTGATTTCCCCTCTGTTTGCTTTTCCAAGCGTGCCCTTACCAGACACATTGTACCCGCTGTCAGCTTGACATATGAAGTCCCAGTTTGTGAGCAGGAACCAATTATAGCAGCCACTGCTTGACTGATTTACTATAGTAGTTTAAGTTTCTTCAGTGTTTCTTACTATCTTAACTAGGCCTAATTAACCCAAACCTCCCCATCATCAGATTGATCTGTTTTTATTATATTTCTTCTAACAGGGAGCCGCTACACAAGAGATATCCAGTAGCAGTTAAACAATTGATCTCTCACATTTGCTTAATGCTGCAATTTAATTATGTAGCTGAAACTATTGGCAATGAATCTCTTCTCTTTTCCATTGACGTCAGTGGGAGGAAAAGATTAATTGCCCTTTATTAATTAATCATTTAGGGGATTCTTTGTAATTTGAAATGGGTTAAGATTAAGTTTACACTTGAACAGGAATACAGGGGAAATCTTCCAATGGGGACACATTTTGTGTAAATTGTCTAAGCAAAGGTTCCCCTACTTTGGAGAGTTTTATTAACCTGATCCCCGCTCTCCCAACAGTCAGCGCTCACCTCCTATTCCTTATGCATCGGCTTGTAGACTGTCCCTCGGCGTCCTTCAGTATAATGCAGGGCTATGTGCCCTGCATTGTACTTGATGACTGCAGTGGGCCTCTGACGTGGGCCTCTGACTGCAGAGGGTAGGGGGAAAGAGGGATAAGTTATTCTATAAAATTTATATAGCAACAACAGTTTCCGCAGTGCTTTACACTATAAAGGAAGACAGTACAGTTGCAATCCAATCCAAGATAAGATGGTTACAAGGGCCTTGTCTGTGAGAACTTACAATTTAAAAGGTAAGTAAAAGTCCTTTTTCAATGAGCATTCAACCCTTCTAGTGCAGAAGCAGAAGAATTTTGTTTGAAAAAGACTGTTTTTGGAATAAATTCTAACAGTGAATGTGGTTTTCATTTTTAGCATGGAAGTTCGTTAAAAAATCTACCGTTGTCTACCGAGCTTAAGGCCCCTTTCAGGCGGGCGGTCTGATCAGGTCCACCTGTCAGTTTTTCAGGCCGATCTGATCGGAAGCCTAATGTTAATCTATGCACAACCGGATCTAAACGGATGAGCGTCCATTTACATCTGGTTACCTCCGATTCTGTCTAGGTCTGGGGAGAAAAAAAATGAAACTGAGTTCTCTTTTGGAGCACCTAATCCTGATGGATCAGAGGTAATCTGATGTTCACTTACATCTGACTCCCCATAGACCTAATATGAGTCAGGCAAGTTCTATTTTTTTCCTCCATTGGAAGATGGAGGAAACAACTGAACTGACATGGATGTCACAAATGGTGACATCCGTTCTGTACTGCTGCGATCAGCAGCAGATCTGTGCATGGATCCCCTGGGGATCAGAGCAGTACGAATCATATGTCACTGTTGTAACATCCGTGTCTGTCCAGTTTTTCTTCCATCCCAGCTGTACTTACTGGAGCCATGTTAGCTCTATAGGGCATCTGCTGTAAGTGGACATGTGCCTGTTTACATCAGATTACCCCGGATCCGTCACGATCAGTCCACTAGGATGGAACTGTGTCCTATTGGTTTTCTGAACCTAGACGGCGTCAGGGGTAAATGGATGCATGTTTACCCAGCTGCCCATAGACTAACATTGGGCTTCCAGTCAGATCTGCCTGAAAAACTGACAGGTGGACTTGATCAGACCACTTTCATAATAAATGGGATAGGTCACAGAATAAAATCTGTATTTTGTTTCTACCACTAGCTGGTTTAAAACAAAGTCTGGTATGTGTCAATGAGTGTCGTAAGATGGCAGCAGAGAGCCAGATGTGCAATACTTGTTCAAGGTTGATGATCCCTGCCTGTGTCAGCTGTGAGATTAAAAGATTACTGCGGCACTAATACCAGTGTCCTAAGATTTCCTTAGCAAGTGTGGTTAAAAAATGCACCGCTTTGTGATGCCACGCAGTATGTTATTTCTATTGTGTATATAATATGCAGTATTTGTATCTCCTTTTTATCAATGGCTTCAGCTCCCTCATTTGTGAATTTGTTCGGCATTTAAATGTCTTCAGTGGGAAAGTTACTGTATTTGTCTACACATAATAAAACGTGCCTTACGTATTTATGGAACTTGTACTACCAATGTTGTTTTTGTTTTAGGCTTTTGTTGCTATTTACACTAGCATACAATCATTCTTGCACTGCAAATTCAAGTGCTTCTGGCAATGTCCCTGTTGACACATTTTTGGGTTTGGCCGTGTCACTGGCTCGGACAGAGATTCAAATAGATTTCATGTTTACATTCTGTATCATGCCAGCCGTCTGCACATATCCTATTGATGTCCATGATGATACACACCTGTTGTTTGCCAGTCACTGAGTGCCAAGAGGTAGTGAGATTTATCAATACCCCTGTTTTTAATAGCCCATATCACGCATTAAGTCTCTTTCTGTAATTGTTGAATGTGGTCACATGTACGGTGTTTGCAGCCGCATCTGGGCCACAGGAGGCGTATGCGTCCCCCATCATATTGCTACTTTCTCACACTATGTGCTGTGTATACAACTCCGGTATCTTCTAATCTTCTTTACTGCAGCCATGAGCATCTCTAATAAAACAGAAATGGGGAAATGTGTTTGTATCAGTAACCAGTAAACAGAGGAAACAAACCAGGCCAGTTATAGGAAAATGTATAGTCTGGAAAGGGGGTAAGTAAAGATAAATTCCGGGATAAGGAAATATTGTGTATTCTTACTTGACTCGCTTGTAGTGTTTTCCATATTTAAACCAGATCTGTGTAGTAATCCAGTGTGAAACAGGCTCAGTGTAGGAGCTTCCTGTAATGAAGACCGGTCATTGCTGGTTTCTCTCCTTTTGCAGGGTGATTGGTCTGGTCTCTGCCCCCCCCTGTAGTTTTCTGCAGGCAGCCTGTAGTGGGTGGACCTGCTGTGCCCCTTCCACGTCTCTGCTTCTGCACAGGTTATGTGCAACACAATGATGATGTCAATGCTACTTTTACAAAGTATTCCTTTGTGGCTACTGAGGGATATATTTAAAGTGTGATTTCTAATTTCATGTATTTTTTTGTGCTTGCCCAGTGAGGATTGATTTATTGTGCAGTGACATTTTTGTGGATCTACTTTCTGGATTCCTGTGTCTTGTGTTGAGGAATCTGATCACAATGTCTGCATTTACACCTGTTTTTCTGCTGCTGTTTTTCTACAACATGAGGAGGAGAGGCAACAGTAGAGGCACAGCTACAGGATTTATCCAGCGACAGCAGAAAGGGCAGTTTTGAGTTGTGTATATTAAAGAAGAACTTAAGTCAAAACCTTTTATTAACCCCTGCGGTGGGGCTATCCCAGCACTCCTAGGGATAAGTGCCCATTTCATCTAGGTGCTAAAATGAAAAAGTTATAGTCACTCGAACCTCCGAGCTGGCTTACTCTTAGATCTAGCCTTGCTCCCCCTCCTGCAGAAGTCTATGGTCCCTGAGTCATTAAAGGAGATCTATGAAGTGAGTGAAAAATACTCAGCCTTATAGTTCGAGCCGACGTGGGACAATTAAACTGCCACACGTCGGCACAATAGATCGGGAAGTGAGCGAACACATAACGTTGCTCGCTCACTTCTCGATCATTTCCCTGCAGTTAGCGGTGACTGTCAGTCACGGCTTTCCCCCATCTGTGCTCTGATCCTCCAGCGCTGACTGGAGGAACGGACGGGAAGGGGGCGGGTACACGTGCCTCTGCCTCTAGATAGGCAGGGCCAGCTGTCACTCATGCAGCTGGGTGGATCTCGACAGTAATGTCGGGATCCGTCCCGGCTGCGGCGGTCTCAGTATGCCGCGAGCAATAGCTTGCGATATACTCGGCTTTGGGTCACTGGAGGAAGCTGGTTTATGTCCTCCTGTGCCTCCTGTGACCCTTAACCTCCCTGGCGGTATGATTCTTTTGATTTTCGTTATTTTTTCGGTGCATTTTTTTTTTCTGATTTTTGTCGTTATTTTATTTTTAATTTTTTTTCCGTTTTTTTTTCGAATTTCCCGCCGGTTCCGCCCCCGTGCGACGCGTACGCTCGCAAGGGACGGAACCCGGAGGACAGATGCCGGCGCCGGCTGGAGGACACCGCACGGCTCGAGGGACAAGGTAAATAAATAGTATGGGATATTCCCGAGTGTAACTCAGGGTATGGAGAAGTAACCCCGAGCTACACTCGGGAATACCGCCAAGGAGGTTAAGAGAACTATGGGGAAAAACACTTACCCCATAGTTCTCTTAAGTCCAGTACACTGTGTATAGGACGTGAGGATGCTGAGGGACATACCATTGATGCAGTTCTTCTTTAACTTCAGAGAACACAATGATACATTTTCCAATACACCTTGAAGTCTATAAAAAGGTGATTTCAGATGATGTTACTATCAAAAATGAACACTGTCCCCTCGTATTTGAAGAGCTTGTTATCAGGGCCAGGAAAAGCATTTAAACGCACTAAATGTGAATTTCCATGCGTTTCCATTGGCTTCTGTGGGCCCTCAAAGAACATAATATAGATAATGCACTAAAAAGGGACGCGCCTAATTTTGTAAAACACAAAGCAGTGCATATATATATTTAAATGGGTTCATTGGCTTAAATGCGTTCCAGTGATGCATCCCTTGTTTGGTGTTCTGACGCACGCACTGAGTAGTGGTTATAGCTACTCATAATCTGTTCTAGCTGTAAATAATAATAATGAGTGTTTCTCAGTATTGTGCAGTAAATGTAATAAAAAGGAAATGCAACAAACAGGGATACAATGTTGCAGTTTGCGGGTATCAGGGGAAATGAATGCAACATATTGTAGCTAAAGCAACCTTGAAAGTAGAAATAATATCGTAAAGAGCAGATTAAAAAAAAAAAAAGTTTTTGTGTTTGGTTTCATTATTTTGATATATTTAACCTTTCATCAATGCCTGGTCATACTTTTAACCCTTGTTTTTTATTATATATTTTTGTAAACATTTTTACTGCCCGTGTGAAATGTTTTTACACTTTTGTTCATTTGGTTTGTACGCTTTTTTTTTTATTGTATTGTAAATGCAGAATTTAAAATAAATGTTTGTTTACCAACAACAAAAAAGCTCTGCTTTGTGCTAGAAACATTATTTATTGTTTTATTTACTATTCTATCTGTAGTGACAGTTGCTATTTTAAAATGGTCACTGGTCATTTCTGTAGCCTGCGGTGACAACTGTATGATCTTGGCTGGGAAAGGGAAGAGGAGCGCACTTTGGCATTCTTGCGTTGGATGGTAGAGGACCTTGTTGTGACACGTGTGGCTACTTTGGGCACAGTCTTCTTTGAGCTAGACCAAGGTGGTCAGTGGCATGCCCCATCTCTCATCCACTGCAACGTTACATTGAAAGACCATGCTGAGTTGGGCAGAGCATGCCCAGTGTGTTTTCCTGAATACCTCCCCCAAAGCAGCACATGTATTACCACTGTGGCCAGACCTGGAGCCATTTCATCAACACAAACTGAAGCCAGTAAATGGAAATTAATTAACTAGGGAGGACATTATTTTTTTAAAATGCTCATGGTTCAGCTTTAATTCCCTGATGGCAGCATGGAGAAACTGAACATAAAAAAGGTGCAACATGAATTTAATCCTTTAAAGTGGATGTTACCCACCAATTTGATGTCGCCCAACAGGGTTACGTATAAGGCATGCCAACTGTCAAGGTGGCCAGTCTGCCTATTGCAGCTCTCAGTCCTCAGATGGCTGGTGTCATAGCTGACCATGTGTAGCACCATGGTTACTGCAATCCAAATAGAGGCTAAGATGGCACCTTCCTTGGCAGCAAGGGATAGGAGGTTGTAGTTCCACTTTAAAGATGAGGGTAAAACTAATCTTAAAGCCTATCTCCAGAAAAAAAATGCCCTTGAAGGTGGGCTGCTCCCGCACTGCAAGTGTTAACTGCTTATTTTCCTCTAGGGCACCTGTGTAAAGGACATTTACTCACCTGATCCACGCTCCTACAGGCACATTCAGACT
>NW_017306821.1:618747-642067 GCF_000935625.1 Nanorana parkeri | reverse complement strand
TAAAAGTTCCGATACTTCTCAGCACTGTCTAGGGGCGCTAGTGCTGTGTGAATGGTACCTGCCCTGCTATATGCCAGATGGGAATTTATTAAAGTTAATGCCTAAGGCTGGGTTCACACCTAGGCGAACCGAATATGCGACAAGCGCGCATTTCCGAGGGCTATCAGTCTGTATTCTAATGGATACGCGCGGCAAATACACCCAAAGAAGCTCCTGTACTTCTTTGGGCATAGGGCGTTTTGCAGCGCGTTCCTACGCGCTGTAAAATGCCCAGGTGGGAACCATGCCCATAGGCAATCATTGGCTTTCAGATGTTGAGCGTTTCATAGCGCGTAGGAATGCGCTGTAAAAGGCCCAGGTGTGAACCAGGCCTTAGTGTAGGGGTGGGCATTCTGGCCCTTCAGCTGTGTTTTAACTATAAACCCCAACACTCCACTGCCTCTGGGAGTCATGCCTGTAACTGTCAGTCTTGCAATGCCTCATGGGACTTGTAGTTCCACAACTGCTGGAGTTGCTCACCCCTGCCTTAGTGTTTTCAAGTGAATTATACCTTGGTTTTTTTCCAGGACAAATTGGGCCTTCATTTAGTGGTAAATGTTAAAGAATATCTCATTATATTTTTTCATCCCAGAAAATAGTAAGAAGCCAAAAGTAGTAAAAAGAACCTTTAGATTTATTTTTCTTGCCATTACTTATTTACTATCTTTACATCCCGGGATTTTGGATGGGGTTTGGACTATGGATTTGCAGCAAATGCTGGTAGTTTGAAATTTGTGGTCCTGGCAAATTTATGTGCAAATTGACCATGCCAAATATTTTATCAACCAGAATGCACTGAATGGCGTATGAACAATGGCCAGCTGGCTAAGAAAGGCCATAAAAGTTTTTTTTGGAAAGCCAGCCCCCACCCTCTAAAGGGGGGTGGGGGGCAGAGCAGCCATGTGTGAGTGTATAATAGAGCTGCTGTAGGGAGTGGAGAGGGAAAGCCGACAAACTCCATAGAAAGAGATTGGGGACATTTTGTAGATTTTTGTGAAAACGTTCATACGAATAATCTCATTAGAACCTTTGATGAGGCCTCAGAGGCTTGATGAAATGCTGTTCAAAATGCTGCTTTCAATTTTAAAATTTGATTTTGACAAACTAGCGTCCTCCCGTCACCCAAAGCTCAGTATACCGCGAGCTACACCTCGCGGTATACTGAGACGCCGCAGCCGGAACAGATCCCGACAATTCTGTCTGGATCCACCCAGCTGCATGAGTGACAGCTGGCTCTGCCTCGCTAGAGGCAGAGCCATCTGTACCCGCCCCCTCCCCCGTCCGATCCACCAATCAGCGCTGGAGGATCGGACAGGGGAGGGGGAGGAATCCCTGCAGTGAGCCATGAGTGACAGTCACGGCTCTCTGCACGGATAGATCGAGAAGTGAGCGAGTGCCGGTATGTGTTTGCTCACTTCCCGATCTATTGAGCTGACGTGTGACAGTTTCATTGTCACAGGTCGGCTCAGATCATGAGGCTGAGTGAAAATCACTCGCCTCATAATTCTCCTTTTAAACAAATTTTTTTTGGTGTATAGCCAGCTTTACTTACGACTGATGGCTCTTTAGGCAATCACCCCCATTGTTCTTTTTTTTTTTGCTATGACTGGGGGATTTATATAGGGCCAGAGTTTGCCCACCTCTGCTTTAAAGTGATATTAAAGTCAAAAGCTTTCTAAGCTCTTTCAAATGCTGATTAAATCACTTACAATGGATGCCCTGATGATTGTAAGCCTGAGTTTCCTGTAGAATCGGCAGGTCCCCTGAGCACTCTCCCTGATATCCTGTTTTAGCATGGGTCCTTTGCCTTACATTGTCCTATGTAGCCACCATTGTGCGTGCCAGTAAGTTGTGTGTCTTCATAGTCGCACAGACGCGGCAACACAATCCACTCTCATCTCCTCTCCTCCCTTTTCCAAGCAAGTAGATGGGCAGCTGCTAGAGACTGTGCTCTCATTGTGATATTGTACTGAACAGGAAGTTTAGGGATGTGGAGCTGAGGGAGTTGGAACTGTTCGGAAACTTGATGACTGTAAGTGTTTGGGAAAAAATGTAAATAAATACTTTACTGGGCAATGTATATTTGTTTCATCTAGATTAATTATTTAAAACTTTTGAGAGTTTAATACTACTTTAAGGACTTGCTCACACGATGTCCAGATTCTGTCCAGACCAGAACATTTAGCCCCTGGGCCAAAAACGTATCCCTATGTGATTTCTGGGCAACAGTTTACACCTTTGCAGTGCTTTCCATTTCAGACCGACAAAATACTGCATGTCTTATTTTTTGTGGTCTAGAATGTATCGGATCATGCAAAATGCTTCTCAAACGCACTGGACTTCATCTGGAAGCCAATTTGAAGCTAAAAAAAACCCAAAGCACCGGGACGTGGCAAAATCGTGGTGAAAATGCACTGCGTTTGCAGATCTGTTCCAGACATGGTGTGATTATAGCCTAAGGGCTTGTTCACACCATGTCCAGACCAGATCTGTAAACACAGTGCAGTGCATTTTTGCTGTGGTTTTTTTTTCGCGCCTCTGCCGGGATTTTACCGGGTTTTTTTTGTCAGCTTAAAATAGGCTTTGCAGGCCAAGTCCAAGCCCAGATCAAGCAGGGCAGTGTTATGGGGCAGGAGCGGGCAGTGCAGTAAGATTGGAAATTTTTTTTCCCCCGATCGCACTGCACCGGAATGGAGGGCCTTCCTGTACCTCGCGTTCCGATGCGGCCGTTTGTACTGCAGGTGAGGGGGGGGGGGGGGGGGGTGGGCGCGTGTCTGCAGAGCCATTGACACAAGTGGCACTGACACACCCCTTCCCACCCCAGAACACTGCCTGGTGTGAGCTATGCAATCCTGTGCTTTCCGGGCTTGAACGGCACTGCGATGCACTGGATATGGTGTGACTGGGTGCTTAGGTGCAGTCCAGTGCGTTCCAGTGCTTTTGCATGTGTTTCTATGCATTTTTATATGCACTTTCATGTGTTCAAGTGCATTCCTGGCAAGATAAAATTATTTTTGTCTGGACTGGAACGGATTGCGCTGGTTTGAACAGAGCCCAGAAATACCATAGGGATACATTGGGATGCTTTTTTGGTCCGGGAACAAACTGTTCTGGTGTAGACATGATCTGGACATGGTGTGAACAAGCACTTAGTTCAAGAACAGTGTGCATGTACACCTGCTTTAATGATATTATTATTATACCGGATTTATATAGCGCCAACAGTTTGCGCAGCGCTTTACAATATAAATCACTCACATGCACTGCACCCCTCTATCAGCTGAGGCTTTTATTTCAGTGGTTACAGCCATGGTAGAGGACTATACAGGAGGCTTCTGTCAAATCAGACATTTGATGACATTTCCAAAAGGAAAAGTGTTCACAATCATGTGTTGATCAGAATTCTCTCCAGCGCAATGATACATTCCTTAGAAGTTATCACCCGCCTGTCATGCACATGACTGGGACATCGCACCCACACAGAGAAGCTATGCACACCCTAGCTATAACCATCCATGTGCTTAATAAACATCTTTTACATTGCTTAATGTGTCACCACCCATAAAGTGTTTTCTTTTGGTTTATTATTTGGTGACTGTGAGGGTAGAGAAGCGTGTGACACATTGATATGGTGTATCCCTACATCACACAATGACACAGGTGCAGAGGACTACTACGGATTGTCCCACACACAGGAATTTAAAGTCTTGCTCTTCCTTGTAAATAACCTGAATCAGATTTGTACAGCTATGTGATCAAAGGGTAAAGCCGGAAATTCATAAACCAGTTAAAGCTGAGCACAGTTGTAACGGCTCCTCTTCTGTATGGAAATTGCTTACTCTGATTTCAATGCACACGGTGAGCTTCTCACAGTGTGCATTAGAAGCTGCTGCAAGTCAGATAGAACCTGCCTCATTTTCTGCCTTGAAGACATCCACAGGGGTGTCCCCATAATGAGACAGCCTGAGGCGGCATCTCATTGAGGGGCGGCAGGTGTGGGAGTGCAGCAGCATGGGCAACCAGCAGCACCCTAACCACCTCCTAGCTGCCAGCTCGGCCAAAACCTCCCACCTGGAGCTGCTGATGGGCACTGGCTGCCAGAATACAATAGCGAGTAGGGGAGATTCCCCCAATCACTTTGTTTAGTACGGAGGGAGGAATATGTTAGATTTCTAGAAATCTATAAGTGTATGAGCAGCTTTAGGACCCATTGTCACTGCATTTTAGTGGACGGGCTAGTGTGTTGTGGCATGTTGCCACACAATTGTTTTCTATGTGTCCTTGTGTTAAACCTGTGTGGTAAAACTCAAGTCACCACATAACGTGTGAACTGGCCCTTAGACGAAGGGTCACCATACATGTTACAATCTGACCATGCAATCTTCATACAATTTTAGATTTACCACAACAATGTAATACAAGGACCTATCTAATCTATTTCCACTCAGACATGTCATTAAGCTGGCAGTACTCTGCTTTTTTATTCAACCCGTGGGCGCTACAAGTGCATTGATCGAGGAATCCCCGGTGTTTCTTTTGTATTGCTATGTAGCTCATTGGCTGCCACCTCTGCTCATACAAACATTTTCCAATGGGCTCCTTCGATTGGCTGAGCAAGGATTCTCTCCGAAAGGGTGCCAACAGCAGCACCCACTGTGCTCCCACTATTGGCCGGTTCATCAAGAACTGCCTGAAATTCGCACAGTGTATAACCACCTTTAGGCCCCTTTCACATTGAGCGATTTATCGCGCTGTAATTCCCGCGATATCGCGGCTATTTACCGCGCGATATCGTGCTCCAATGCTTGGCAATGGGGCAAAGGGTCCTGCTGTCGTGAGTCGTGTGTCGCTACAGCAGGACCCTTTTTGGAGCGGATTTTGCCGCAATTTGAGCTTGCTCAATGCAAGCATTTGCGTGATATCGCGCAAAATGCAAATCGAGCGACAAACGCGTGATTTGCAAATCGCGCAGTGTGAATGGGGCCTTACACTACATAGTTGTTGGTAGATCTAAAGAAGGTTGTACATCTAAAAGGAGGTTGTACAATCAGATTGTAATGAGTGTGGTGAGCTTTAAGGTGCCCATACACCTTACGATTATCGGAAGAAACTTTTCATCCGATGATCGAATAGTCGTACGATTTTCGTACAGCAGCCCCATCCTGCCCCGATGATCGCAAGATTAATTTAGCTGTAATTAACGAAAGCACCTGGACAAAATGCGGTAATTGATTTGCCGTATTCTCGTTAGCGCAGGCGCAGTGTAGATCGTACGACTTTTGACGGACGGAAACGCCAGCAACCTTACGACAATCGTACGATCTAGCAAAGTTTTCAAACATGCTTGACAGTCAAAAGTCGTATGATTGTACAGTAATGTCGATCGTACACTGCAATGTACACATACGAATATCGGCCGAAAAGTCGATCGCATACGAAAATCGTACGATAATCGTAAGGTGTATGGGACCTTTAGGCTGATGTCATATTAGCAATTTCAAACCTGGCGATGTATTGTCATTAGCAGAATCATTGAGCAGAAGTAACCAGTTTCCTTTTGGGGTTCGCTATCTTGCTGGAATGGTTCAGAATCTCATCAGGGGAGCAGCAGTGATCCTGCCAGTGATAGGATCAGTAAGAGACCACTTACCTTCTTCTAGGGAGTCTATCACCAGCAACAGAATCTCTCATCTGATATACACTTTATTGCCAAAGTATTGGGACACCTCTCCAAATCATTAGATTCAGTTGTTCCGTGAAATTTCCTTGTTAATAAATATTCCACGGTCAACTGTTAGTGATATTATAACAATGTGGAAGTGACTGGGAACAACAGCAACTCAGCCACGAAGTGGTAGGCCATGTAATATGACAGAGCAGGGTCAGCGCATGCTGAAGCGCACAGTGCGCAGAAGTCGCCAACTGTCTGCAGAGTCAATAGCTACAGACCTCCAAACTTTATGTGGCCTTCAGATTGGCACAACAACAGCGCGTAGAGAGCTTCATGGAATGGGTTTCCATGGCTGAGCAGCTGCATCCAAACCTTACATCACCAAGTGCAATGCAAAGCATCGGATGCAGTGTTGTAAAATATGCTACCACTGGACTTGTTCTCTGGAGTGATGAATCACGCTTCTCTCTCTGGCAATCCGATGGACGTGTCTGGGTTTGTAGTGAACTCTTAAGGCATCAGCATACCAGGTCATTTTGGACAATTTCATGCTCCCAACTTTGTGGGACCAGTTTGGGGATGGCCCCTTCCTGTTCCAACATGACTGCGCACCAGTGCACGAAGCAAGGTCCCTAAAGACATGGATGAGCGAGTTTGGGGTGGAGGAACTTAACTTGCCTGCACAGAGTTCAGACCTCAACCCGATAGAACACCTTTGGGATTAAGTCGGTAAGTGAGGAACATCTGTACAGGATTTATATATAGCCAACAGTTTGCGCAGCGCTTTACAATATAAGGAAGACATTACAATCACAATACAATTCAAGACAAGATGGTAAGGAGGGCCCTGCCCCTGAGGTCTTACAATCTAAAAGCTAGGGGGAAGTGATACATGAGGAGGTATGAATTAGACTCAATATTGAACCCTACAGACTAAGACTGGGATGCCAATAAAGTTCTTGTGCGTGTAAAGGCAGGCGTCCCAATACATCTGGTGATATAGTGTAGCTGTAACTGGTGAATTGAATTGCTGTAATCACTTGTCGATTATATAATAAGATATGTTATAAAAGAAGAAACCTGCATCCTGGCATTCCTGTACATATAAACCCAATATATCTACAGGTGAAACTTGAATAATTAGAATATCGTGCAAAAGTTCATTTATTTCACTAATGCAACTTAAAAAGGTGAAACTAAACTAAACTAAAAGGTGAACTGAGTGGACTGAGGCTGGAGTCGGTGCATCAAGAGCCACCACCACACACAGACGGATCCTGGACATGGGCTTCAAATGTCGTATTCCTCTTGTCAACCCAATCCTGAACAACAAACAACGTCAGAAGCGTCTTACCGGGGCTAAAGAAAAACAGACCTGGTCTGTTGCTCAGTGGTCCAAAGTCCTCTTTTCTGATGAGAGCAAATGTTGAATCTCATTTGGAAACCAATGACCCAGAGTATGGAGAAAGAATGGAGAGGCACACACTGCAAGATGCTTGAAGTCCAGTGTGAAGTTTCCACAGTCTGTGTTGGTTTGGGGAGCAGTGTCATCTGCTGGTGTTGGTCCACTGTGCTTCATTAAGTACAGGGTCAACGCAGCCGTCTACCAGGAGATTTTGGAGCACTTCATGCTTCCTTCCTCAGACGAGCTCTATGGGAATGCTGACTTCATTTTCCAGCAGGACTTGGCACCTGCCCACACTACCAAAAGCACCAAAACCTGGTTCAATGACCGTGGGATTACTGTGCTTGATTGGCCAGCAAACTCGCCTGACCTGAACCCCATAGAGAATCTATGGGGGCACTGCCAAGAGAAAGATGAGAGATATGAGACCGAACAATGCAGAAGAGCTGAAGGCCGCTATTGAAGCATCCTGGTCTTCCATAACACCTCAGCAGTGCCACAGGCTGATAGCTTCCATGCCACGCCGCATTGAGGCAGTAATTGCTGCAAAAGGGGCACAAATCAAGTACTGAGTACATATGCATGCTTATACTTTTCAGAGGTCCGATATTGTTCTATGTACAATCCTTGTTTTATTGATTGCATGTAATAATCTAATTTTCTGAGATTGTGGATTTGGAGTTTTCATGAGCTGTAAGCCATAATCATCACAATTATGACAAATCACGGCTTGAACTATCTTGCTTTGCATGTAATGAGTCTATCTCATATATTAGTTTCCCCTTTTAAGTTGCATTAGTGAAATAAATGAACTTTTGCACGATATTCTAATTATTCGAGTTTCACCTGTATATATAAACTGCTCAAACAAATTAAAGGAACACTTTGAAAACACATCAGATCTCCATGGGGAAAAATATCATGCTGCATATCTACTGTATACTGGATTGGGTAATGTGTTAGGAAGGAAAGGATGCCACATAGTTTGATGGAACTGAAAAATGATCAACCTACAGAGGGCTGAATTCAAAGACATCCCAAAAATCAAAGTGAACAAATGATGCAGCAGGCTAGTCCATTGTGCTGAAATTTCATTGCAGCAACTCAAAATGGTACTCATTAGTTTGTATGGCCTCCAACTGCTTGTATGGATGCCAGACAACGTCAGGGCATGCTCCTAATGAGACGACGCATGGTGTCCTTGGGTATCTCCTCCCAGATCTGGACCAGGGCATCGATGAGCTCCTGAACAGACTGAGGTGCAACCTGGCGGCGGCGGATGGACTGAAACATAATGTCCCAGAGGTGTTCTATTGGATTCAGGTCAGGCGAGCGTGCTGGCCGTTCAATGGTATGAATTCCATCAACCTCAAGGAACTGGCTGCATACTTTCACCACGTGAGGCCGGGTTTTGTCATGCACCAGGAGGAACCCAGGACCCACTGCACCAGCGCAGGGTCTGACAATGGGTCTAAACATTTCATCCCGATACCTAATGGCAGTCAGGGTGCCATTGTCTAGCCTGTAGAGGTCTTGTCGTCCCTCAATGTATATGCCTCCCCAGACCATCACTGACCCACCACCAAACCGTTCATGTTGAACGATGTTATAGACAGCATAATGTTCTCCACGGCTTCTCCAGACCCTTTCATGTCTGTCACATGTGCTCAGGGTGAACCTGCTCTCATCTGTGAAAAGTACAGGGCGCCAGTGGCGGACCTGCCAATTCTGGTGTTCAATGGCAAATGCAAATCGACCTCCACAGTGCCGGGCAGTGAGCACAGGGCCCACTAGAGGATGTCGGGCCCTCAGGCCACCCTCATGAAGTCTGTTTCTCAATGTTTGGTCAGAGACATTCACACCAGTGGCCTGCTGGAGATCATTTTGTAGGGCTCTGGCAGTGCTCATCCTGTTCCTCCTTGCACAAAAAAGCAGAGACCGGTCCTGCTGATGGGTTAAGGACCTTCCATCTCTCCTAGAGTAACTGCCTGTGTCCTGGAATCTCCTTCATGCTCTTGAGACTGTGCTGGGAAACACAGCAAACCTTCTGGCAATGGCACGTATTGATGTGCCATCCTGGAGGAGTTGGCATGCCTGTGCAACCTCTATAGGGTCCAGGTATCACCTCATGCTACCAGTAGTGACACTGACTCTAGCCAAATGCAAAACTAGTGAAACAAGTCAGAAAAGATGAGTAGGGTAAAAAATGTCAGTGGCCTCCGCGTGTAAAGCCATTCCGGTTTTGGAGGTCGTCTCATTGCTGCCCATCTAGTGCACCTGTTGTTAATTTCATTAACACCACAGCAGCTGAAACTGATTAACAACCCCCTCTGCTACTTAACAGACCTGATCAATATCCCAGGAGTTTCATTGGCCTGATGCTATACTCTGATTAAAAAGTGTTCCTTTAATTTTTTTGAGCAGTGTATATATATATATATATCTATATATAGATAGATCTATCTATATATAGATATATATATATTTTTTTTTCCTTAGGTTATTACATTATTTCAATGCACTCGCTGTGCATTTTCTGATTATTTGTAGTGCCGTTGAAGTGAGACATGTTTTCTCTGATTTGATATGATTGGCTGCCCCTGGATATTCCAAAGCATTTGTCATTATCACACTTTAACAACTTTCTCTTAAATACATGTATTGATTTCTCTTTATTTGGCTTTGTTTTTTTTCCATTTGTAATGTGATTATTTGGGTTTTATATTGTGCTGATCATTAGTAAGGGGGCTGATCCCCTTGTGACACTGCACCATAACTGACAAAATACACCTTCGCCCCTGCAAATCATTAATTTCCATCCGCCAGCCCCTGTTCTGTGTCACTGATTCCATCTCACACCCACAAAGTTTGTCCCAAGCTACGACTCCATCCCAACTGTATCCATGGAAGCTATCATCAGCTTGGAGTGATTACACAGCTCTGTGCTTTGTGTATCCTGCACACTTGACGCTGGAAGTCAGCAATCTTCTTAATTAACCCTGTGAAGGAATAAGTCATGACTACAGATGACACTCATCGTGTGGTTCTGGACATGGCTAAAGAATGGTTAATCCCTGTGAAGACACTTGGCTACTTACAACTTTTTTTACACTGTTTGTCTAGTAATAATAGTACTGTAGAGACATAAGAATGTTTTATCTCTATTGCTATGGCATAGTTGTCATTTATTCTTATCTGAAATACAATAGTATCCTTATAATCTGTTTCATAATGTCTCTCGGTCTTTCACAATGTTGTATGACAATAGCCATTCACAATGGACAAACCTCTATGCACAGTATTCCCAAGGGAAAAGACCTCAAGAATGTGCTACATAGTGTCAAACTGAACATGTATTTTATTTTTTCCGGTCGAAAGTGTCTGGATTTGGCTTTTGTTTATTATTACAGGTATTTATATAGCGCCATCAGTTTCCACAGAGCTATACAAAACACTCACATGAGTACCTGCCTTCAAGGAGCTTGCAATCTAAGGTCCCTATTGCACATGCATACATGTCCAATATACAGGTGAAACTCGAATAATTAGAATATCGTGCAAAGTTCATTTATTTCACTAATGCAACTTAAAAGGTGAAACTAATATATGAGATAGACTCATTACATGCAAAGCAAGATAATTCAAGCCGTGATTTGTCATAATTGTGATGATTATGGCTTACAGCTCATGAAAACCCCAAGAACCCCAAATCCACAACCTCAAAAAAGTAGATCATTACATGCAATCAATAAAACAAGGATTGTACATAGAACAATATCGGACCTCCTGAAAAGTACAAGCATGCATATGTACTCAGTACTTGGTTTGGGCCCCTTTTGCAGCACTTACTGCAATTACTTTTGCACGATATTCTAATTATTCGAGTTTCACCTGTAGACAGAAGCCGATTAACCTTCCAGCATGTCTTTGGAGTGTGGGAGAAAACCCGAGTACCTGGAGGAAACCCACAAAGGGGCAGGGAGAACATGCAAACTCCATGCAGATAGTGTCCTGGCTCAGAGTCGAACTAGAGACCGAAGTGCTGCAACACAGAAATGCTAACCACTAAGCCACTGTGCTGTCCCGTTTATATGTGTTGTACAGTATATTGTTTATATATGTTTAAACATAGGCAACCTCAGCACTGCTGCTGTTGTGAAACTAAACGTCGCATGGGATATTGCAAGACTTCGGCAGCCAAAGGCATGACTCCCACAGCCAGAGGCATAATAGAATTTGTAGTTTCACCACAGTTAGAATGCCAATGTTGCCTACCTCTGGTCTATACTATACTCTCCTGTAGTGCTGTATGAGGTGGCAGGAGGAATGGGACTGGCTGGCTGGGGTAGCAAGCATTTGACTCATCCGATGTTGAAATGCTTGCAGCAGCTGGGGAGTAGAGAAGTAGGGCCCTTTCCCTGAACGGGCCACTACAAAGGTAAGTAAATACATTTTGTGAAGGTGTTTTTTTTTTTGCAAAGTCTCCCTGTGGTGACAGGATCACTTTAATAGAATATTCCATGTTTCATGCTTATTGCATCCATATATAGTGTGAAACATGAAACATGGTCATATTGCCCAGCACCCCACCCTCAACCCACCCCCCACATACACTTACCTGAATTGCGGGGTTCTTCTCCATGCAGCATCCTGTATTTTTTTTTTTCATCTGGCTCTGCCTACACAACCACGTTATCCATTAAGAGATCTATTCACAGGATCTGACTCATTTGCCACTGCCGCAGACTTCTAGATCTCAATGGAGCACAAGTTTGGTGACATCACTGTGCCTGTGTTGCATTAATTACATCCCCCAGCCCCATAACCGAAGGTCTGTGCTTTGGTATGGACCTGGAGGAACAGTCTGTACTGTACACGTGATTGCGGTTGCAATGATTTGCAGGTTCAAATGCAAAAAATTAATAAATGCACATTTGTTTTTCATTAATGTATGTGAATTTATTATTGTGCCTTTAAGCCAAACTGTCCATCACATGCTCAAAGAGGGTGAAGCCTTTGATATAATGGGTAATCGGGGCAGTAGGACAGGAAAAGGGGTGCAGCAACTGCAGCTATAACTTTGCCACTGATTGTTTTTTCTGGGAGTTGCATGTCTGCTGCCAAAACATTTTACTTTTATTGCAACTTTTATTTCGATTTCTTAAGGGACCGTAATATACAGGGGTACAGGTACTCCTAGAATGAGATCCTAATAGGTTGGACTTGATGGACTAATGTCTTTATTCAACCTCAAATACTATGTAAATATGTAACTATGTAACTCGATCAAACAGTGTGTTAATAAATGCAGGCTCTACAATCAGTGGTCCTTTTTCTTTTGATGTTTCTCTGCACGCTACACTTTTGCGCATAAGATTCCTAAAGGCTCCCTCCCCCTTCTGCCATGTCATGTCCTGTACACATCACTTGTGGAGGTCTCATTGATGTCAGTTGGATACTTCAAGATTCACTCATCTCTGAAATTAGGAATGAATGGCTTTTCAAGATGCTGATTGCTGTGTCCTGGCAGAAACTGGAGGCACTGCATGGTCTGCCGGCCCTGGATGGAGCTTACAAGCATCTTATTTTCCTAAAGACACAAAATGAGTCATGGCACTTCATTTAAAATTTCACAAATTCAACAGTATGGATGAGTATGGCTGGGCACACACCTTACAACCATCGCAAGACTTCTGTCTTGCGATGGTTGTAAGGTACTTAAAAAAACGTACGATCTGCCTATGTTGCATAGGCAGATCGTACTTGCGATGATCGCAAGCCACGCCACATGAGGGTCGGGCTTCCAATGACCGCAATGCCGAACGGGCAGTGTGCTCTTGCGCACACCGGCCCGTACGGCTGTTATCGTACGGACATGCCACAAACCCGCCCAACATCGTACGATGCTCGGCGGGTTTTCGAACATGTCCGTAAGTTTAAAGTCGTGCGACCTTACAGTAGTAGAGGTCGCACGGCTTCCACACACCTTACGATCATCGCACGATCGCGGGATTTCCCGCGATTATCGTACGATAATCGTAAGGTGTGTGGGGACCCTATGTTATTCAGATATTAGTAAACGATACACAATGGGGGGAATTGCAACAAAAGGTTTAGGTGCAAATACCAAAATCACATGTTCACTAACCGCAAAGTTTTATCTCTTATGCGTCTTTTTTGTGTTCTTGAAACATATTAATGTTTACGACTATGCACGTTTTTTGCGACATTTTGCCTAATTTCTCAACTGTGCAAAAATTGCGTACAGCATTTGCAACATTAAAAGACCTTCAAACTGTCGCACATTCTAGAAGTTCTCCTGAGCACTTCTTAAAGTAGTGCAAAGGTAATTCAGCTTCACATCCTCAAGTCAGGTAAGATAAGCACACAAAACAAACAGAAAGTGCTCTACCTCCTTCCTCCAATGCAGTTCCACGGAACAGCAACGAGCATTGCGCAATTAAAGTGACATTAAACTCAGGAGTTACATCTGAAAAATGCATTCAAGTACCTTAAAGGATAATTAAAGCCTCCGTTTTTTTTTTTGTATATATCTACTGCTAGCAAGCAGTAGATATATGCAAAAAGTGTTAAAAAAAACCAAACGCTTCGAAAAGGGTTAATACTTACCTGTGACTTCCCCGCGCGCCCCGTCCGAAAATGTGAAAATTCTCGGGTGGCCGCAAAGCATCTTGGGGCGGGCGCATGCGCACATCACATTTTCAGCCGGGAGCTGAGGAGAGACACAAGGTAAGTCTATGGACGCGTGCACCCGCATACAGACACCGTGGGACAGGAAGTGGCAGCAAGCTCAGAGGAGTCAGCGCTGGATCGGAGCCCTGCCGCAGCGATGGAGGGACAGATGAAAAGGACAAGAAAGAAGATCGGATTAAGAAACATAATTTAAGGTAAGTGCTGACATTAACATTGGGGGGGAGGGAAAAAAATGTTTTACTTTAATGACTTTAATGTCACTTTAACAAAAATTTATCTTATTTGTGTATCAGTGTGTGATCCTCAAATCATCTCTAAATTTGTGCTGACACTGTCCTTCCTTCGAGAGGGTGGCTAATTTTGTTCTCCATGGTTCCTGTGTGTGTTTTAAAGTAGCCATCGCTCATGTTTAGTATACTAATTTGTATTGAGATTGTAGTTACCATTATGTATTATAAAGTGGTACCTTTATCCATTAATAATAATTCATTATCTTGACCCACATAGTGTCATTGGTTGCAAAGACACTAGCAGCTGGGCTGCACAGCGTCTTTGGTTGCAAGGATGCAGGCAGACGCACCATAACAACCAATGATTGCCAGTGTCTTAGCAACCATTGAAGCAGCATCATTGGTTGCTATGATGCTGGTGGGCCCACAGCATGACAGATGGTTATGGTGCACCCTTCTGCATCCTAGCTGCCAATGTCACTGTGTGGCCCAGCCACCCCAGTAAATCAAAACCACTGTACAAGCCCCACAGTCATTGGTTGCTACGATGCAGGTGGTAGTTTGGTAGATGGGCAAACTGGCCAAATCGTTCACCCTTTAGGCAAACTGGGAACAGCTTGAGTTCAGGTCGAACTCATAGTCACCAGCAAGTAAATTCAAGACCAGAATGACAGCACCAGGGTTTACACCTTTTAAAAACAAATTAAAAATGGCTTGTCCCATATTTATCTCCTTGCAGGTTCCCTTTAAGGTGCCAATGCTAATATTCCCTTCCAATGACAACCAAATGAAAATTGAGTCCTGAATGCTGCAGAGGGCATAGTGCAAGGCCAAAAATAGTGGAGGAGAAAAAAAAACCCACACAGCAATGAGGGGGAGGGATGCCATTCACATACTTAAGTACTGAGCCTATCCAGCTTGTAGTGACCTAGCACAATTCAATGCTCAAGAATCATAAATTGTGGTCCCGGAATGTTGGAAATGATCCAGATCAGAGGTGTGGCTAAAAACGACAAGGTTGTGCTAATTACATCTAACTGAGGATGTCTGAATTCCAACAAAACAGCCTTTGATAGTCTTAAGGTGCCCATACACCTTACAACCATCGCAAGACAAAAGTCTTGCGATGGTTTGACATTGACAGCATCGAGAGGTGACAGGTCCTCTTAATGCCAAACAGAATTACTGTAAAATGCTACACTATTTTTAGTCAATAAACAAGATTGACTTGGCATTGCATTGGAGTGCAAGTGACTTTCTGTTTGGACTTGTGTTTTGCGGAGGCATCTGCTGTCACTGCCGCACCCGCCCTGTTTTACCTGGGCTTCCATCCATACAGGTTTTTTCAGGTCCTCTTAATAGAGACATCAGGGGTCTGTTAGACCTCTGATGTCTCTCATGCCCTTCAATACAGACGAGCAGCAGCAGCAGCCATAATCATGGTATAACCAATTCAGGACAAGGACGTCTCTATACATATAGCAGTCCTAAAGTTGATTAAAGGCAACTTTTATTTTAAGATTTAGATAGAATAGTGAAGAGACAGAAACACTCAGATGTTTATTGCTGCCTCTTCACCCATTAGGGAGATTCACTCTAATTGTCCTGATCACCACCTAATGAGAACGAAATTGAGGGTAAATCCAAAACTTTAAATTGCACCGTAACAGGAATAGAAGGGTAATCGTCCAACGGGGACACTTATTCCTGTGACAACTGTCTAAGAGCGGGTTTTCCTTACATTGTAAAGATATCCTCTGATTTCCTGTTGAGTCTACAGGAGAGAAAGTGAAGGGAAATCTCCCCGAGATACAGATGTAAAAAAAAAAAACTAAAAACGGCCAGCTGTTTTAACCCTCCCCCCACTCTATTCAAAATGAGAATTCTTTTTTGCTTTTTGATATAAGTGGCTCATGTACTTTTTCCAACGACAGGCATTTTTCTGCTTGCGACAAAACGTTCAGGTGTGAAAAGGGGCCCTAGAAATAAATGGGATTCCTTGTCTTGAGCGTTTTGTCGCACTCAAGGCCAGCGAATGGGACTCCTTGTCTTAAGCTTTGTGTGACATAATACCTAGATGTGAATGGAGAAAGTATGACAACTGAGTGGAAAATTGGGGAGTGTAATATCAACACCCAGCTAGTAAATAAGGAAGTAGTAGTTCTGCTTAGGCCTATCACCTCATGGCTCCAGAAACACTGGTGTCCTCTACACCCCTCTGTATTTACCCCCCAAACCTCTAAATTACTTAATGAACCTGGCCTTGGGGCGGCAGGGGGAATAAATCCGGCCCTGTATATTGTGTCTGTGTATAGGTTTGTATAGGCTTGTAACCTGAGCCAGCACTACAGGAAGAGGCCCTGAGCTGCAAAGGGAAGTTCTCCCCAAGCATGAGAAGACATGAGGATTTAAAAGGAAGAGCAGCAAAGAGAAGGGAAACAACCATGGATAACAGTAAGGCACACATTACAGTATTGTTTTATGTTAAAAAATCTGAGGGTTTAATGTCACTTTAATATTATTTATATTAATTCTATGACTTTACAACGTTCAATTATTTTACTTGGTTTAGTGGTTTTTAAACCAGCTTATGAGTGTAACAAGCCACTTCCTGTACAGCACAGACAGCTTCATTTCTGCTCACACGTGTTTTCTTTTTCTTTTGTGTGGGTAGCTAGTAATAGTTTGCAAAGTCATCACAATGTACTATTAATACAATTTTTTTATACTTCTATACAGTATACTGTAAACATTATGGGCTCCCAGTCACACACATGCAATTTGAAGCGCGTTTCCAGAAGCGCTTCAACACTTGACACTCCATATTATTCTATTGTGCCTGTTCATATCTGAGTGATCTGCTGACGTTCAACGCTCAGAAAAAGCGCAGGAGCTGCTTTGGGGCATGATGGGGCATTTGTGGGCCCAATAGACTTTAATGAGAATCCTCCTAGCAATTAGCTGTCAGTGTCCATTGGCTTAAAGTGTATTCCACTTACTGTCAGTCATTTTGGTGTCAACCCTCCAATGGTGTCACCCGGGTACAGGCCGCACCCCACGTGTGACGCCACTGGATTATTCTATGCAACAACTCCAACGCTCCCAAAAAAAGGAACAACACCCAGGTAATGGCAGCCTAAAACTAGGAATCATAAAAAATACCAAAACTAGAATTATTACATATATATTAAAATCAGTGAGGGGGATTGATCAAAACTGGAGCAGACAGAATCGGAAGCAGTTGCCCATGGCAATTAATCAGCATCTCTTTTCAGTTTGTTAAGTTAAGCTTTGAAAATGAAAGAGAGAAGCTGATTGGTTGTTATGATCTGCTGCTGCCACATATTCTGTCTGCTCCAGTTTTGATAAATTCCACCCATTGTGTTTTTAAAAGAAAAGTCCTTCATGGCAAGAGAAATGTCTCTATGAGCCAACCTTAGCAGAACTCTAGGCAGAAATGTTCTTAACCCTTGCTGTGGAGCGATCCGTGCATAGCAAGGGTTTAGTGCCTGTTTTTATCAAGGTGCTGAAAAAAAGGTTATACTCACCTGATCCTCAAAGCCGGCTTGCTCTTAGACTGGTCCCAGGAGCTTCTCCCCCCTATCCTCTGCAGCAGTCTAAGGATACTTGAGTCATCACGTTCTATACACAGTGTATAGGACCTGAGGAGGCAGAGGAACATAACATTGCTGCAGCAGAGGAGGAAACAAACTCCAGGGACTGGTCTAACAGAGCGGTTCGGGGGAGTATAACTTTTTCTTTTTTTTAGCACCTAGACAAAAACTATCACTTTACCCTTGCAGTGCCAGGGTAGCCTCCTGGCAAGGGTTAAGAACATTTTTGCCAGCAAAAAATTAACAAAGAAGCTGATGCTCAAGTGTGATTCCAGCCTTTTAGTAGTAGTTATAGTACTAGTAGTAGTAGCAGAATAGGAGTAGTAGTATTCCTGCTGATGGTATTTTTGTCATACAAGTGTGATTCCAGCCTTTTAGTAGTAGTTATAGTACTACTAGTAGTAGCAGGATAGGAGTAGTAGTATTCCTGCTGATGTTATTTTTGTCATACAAGTGTGATTCCGGCCTTTTAGTAGTAATTATAGTACTACCCTGTTTCCCCGAAAATAAGACACTGTCTTATATTTTTTTTGCCCCCAAAAACCACACTAGGTCTTATTTTCAGGGTAGGTCTTATTTTCGGGGAAACACGGTAGTAGTAGTAGCAGGATAGGAGTAGTAGTATTCCTGCTGATGGTATTTTTGTCATGCAAGTGTGATTCCAGCCTTTTAGTAGTAATTATAGTACTAGTAGTAGCAGCAGGATAGGAGTAGTAGTATTCCTGCTGATGGTATTTTTGTCATGCAAGTGTGATTCCAGCCTTTTAGTAGTAATTATAGTACTAGTAGTAGCAGCAGGATAGGAGTAGTAGTATTCCTGCTGATGGTATTTTTGTCATGCAAGTGTGATTCCAGCCTTTTAGTAGTAATTATAGTACTAGTAGTAGCAGCAGGATAGGAGTAGTAGTATTCCTGCTGATGGTATTTTTGTCATGCAAGTGTGATTCCAGCCTTTTAGTAGTAATTATAGTACTAGTAGTAGCAGCAGGATAGGAGTAGTAGTATTCCTGCTGATGTCACTTTTGCCATACAAGTGTGATTCCAGACTTTTAGTAGTAATTATAGTACTAGTAGTAGTAGCAGGATAGGAGTAGTAGTATTCCTGCTGATGGTATTTTTGTCATGCAAGTGTATACCCTGTTTCCCCGAAAATAAGACCTACCCTGAAAGTAAGACCTAGCACTATTTTTCAAGATTCCTGTAATATAAGACCTACCCTGAAAATAAGACCTAGTTCGGCGGTAGCATGTGAGGGGGAACTTGCAGGAGAGATGGTATCAGCCTGCAGGGACATACTGTATTAAGGGGATGACAGGGGACTCCCCCCAGCCAGCGCGGTGACACGGAGCACTCCAGTACCTTTCTTCACAAACTGCTGTCCCCCGAAGACACTGCTTAATGTAATGGTACTGTAATGTGTACCGGTAGATGGTACTGTACTTTACCATGCTGTCCACTGTCTGATGTCCCCACTGCTGCACCGCTGGTACCGCTGTCCCTGGTGGCAAAGGAAGCCGGCGCTGTAGAATGCAAGGCTGCGGCGGCAGCAGAGCCACATTAGCCGATATTCCTCTAGAGCGCCAGTTACTGTGACAGGCGGAGTGACACCAGATAACTTTAGATTGTTGTAGATTTTGCTGCACATTAAAAAAAAAGACATCCCCTGAAAATAAGACCTAGTGTGGTTTTTGGGGGCAAAAAAAATATAAGACAGTGTCTTATTTTCGGGGAAACACGGTAGTAGTAGTAGCAGGATAGGAGTAGTAGTATTCCTGCTGATGTCACTTTTGCCATACAAGTGTGATTCCAGACTTTTAGTAGTAATTATAGTACTAGTAGTAGTAGCAGGATAGGAGTAGTAGTATTCCTGCTGATGGTATTTTTGTCATGCAAGTGTGATTCCAGCCTTTTAGTAGTAATTATAGTACTAGTAGTAGTAGCAGGATAGGAGTAGTAGTATTCCTGCTGATGGTATTTTTGCATTACAAGTGTGATTCCAGCCTTTTAGTAGTAATTATAGTACTAGTAGTAGTAGCAGGATAGGAGTAGTAGTATTCCTGCTGATTGTATTATTGTCATACAAGTGTGATTCCAGCCCTTTAGTAGTAGTTATAGTAGTAGTAGCAGGATAGGAGTAGTAGTATTCCTGCTGATGTCACTTTTGTCATACAAGTGTGACATATTGCTTTATTACACAAGGACCATGACAAACCGAATTCTTGAGGTGTTACTCATGACAAATACACAGGAAGCTGACTGTTCATACAATAATAACAGCTGGACCAGTCATGATTTGACTCAATCACACAAATCTGAACTTTTATTCTACATCATTAGAATTCTGGTTATGAGAGACTTCCATTTTTCATTCTTTTAGGTGTGCTGTGTGCATGGGAACACATAACACACTTATAGTAGGGGGGAGGGGGACTTAAACTTGACTGCAAACATGGAAATACACTTTAAGCTAGATAAACCGTCATATATAAATGGCCATTTATGAGGAGTGATCAGCAATCATTCCGCCTCTTGTACAGTGTCAGCGGTGACCGGTTCTCTTCCACTATGAAGCTCTGCTCCCTCACTGGCTGTGGATGAGTACATGAGCTCCAGCACGGCACTGAGCTGGTTAAGCCTGATCTCCTTGCCACTCCCTGATTGGTCAGTGGAAACAAAGCCCTAGTAACGGAGCCCCGTCCCGGATTGGCTGCTGGTAACCAAGACGTACGACTTTAAGAGAGCAGGGAGTGAGTCCGGGAGGTTCGGGCACAGAGAGACGGGGGACAGGAGGGAGTGTGTACAGGGAAGAGGAGGGGGACGGAGAAGAAGACGGAGGACAAACATGACAGTGTAACGGGACAACAATGCCAGGGGCAGAAGAATTCTCTCTGTGATGTGGGGATGGAGAATCAGGAGCTGATCAGTGCAGCCGAGATTATCAAGGGTGAGAGGATCTGTCTTCTTTATATGTGTGTGCGCATGGACTACACTTCACTGCCTCCCTCATTGCGTGCCTGGACTACACTTCACCGCCTCCCTCATTGTGTGCATGGACTACACTTCTCCTCCCCCTTCATGGACTACACTTCCCCTCCTTCTGCATTGTCAGCTGGAGTACAGTTCACCTCCTCCGTCATTGTGTGCATGGACTACACTTCACATCCTCCTTCATGGACTACACTTCCCCTCCTTCTGCATTGTCAGCTGGAGTACAGTTCACCTCCTCCGTCATTGTGTGCATGGACTACACTTCACATCCTCCTTCATGGACTACACTTCCCCTCCTTCTGCATTGTCAGCTGGAGTACAGTTCACCTCCTCCGTCATTGTGTGCCTGGACTACACATCACCTCCTCCCTCATTGTGTGCCTGGACTACACATCACCTCCAGCCTCATTGTCTGCTCTTCCTCCTTGCATGGTATATACTTGGACCTCCTATAATGTCCCAAGGCGTATTTTAGAAGCAGATTGCTGTCACTCATATATATATATATAGATAGCAGCAGAGACTTCATGTTAATACCATATCACCTTCATGGGGAGACCCCCCACAGTAAATCTAGGGAAGGACAGGACCTTATCTTCACCCCACATTATAGATCTGTGTGACAAACTACAATCACTGCAACTCATTTATTGGATGCATACAATCTTATTATTATTTACCCCTCTTCCCTCCTTCCCTACTCTACCCAACTCTAAAAGCTTTGGGCTGTAAACACCCTTTATCACCCGATCTGTAATTTCCAGGCAATATCAGCTGCAACCGAGCATCTTATAATCAGCAAAACTCTTGAACTCTGGGATTTTTGTAAAATATACCCTTACAGTGCGCCCCCCCCCACACACACTCTGCAAGGGTTAAATGCTTGTTAAAGTAATATTAAACTCTATTTTTTTTCAATCATGAATCCAGACCAAACAAGTATCCATTGCCCAACCAAGTATTTCTTTACATTTTTCCCCAAGCGCTTACAGTCATCGGAGTGGAGACTGTGCCTTGTGCTCTTGAACTGGACAGGAAGTTCAAGGAATGTGAGCTGAGAGAGTTGGGGCTGTTTGGAAACATGATGGGGGGGATTTGTCAAAACTGGAGCAGCCAAAATATGGAGCAGATTTGCACTGCAGCCAATCAGCTTCTCTGTCTCATTTTCAAATCTTACCTGAGCAAACTGTAGAGAGATGCTGATTGGTTGCCACGGGCAACTGCTCCAGATTCTCTCTGCTCCAGTTTTGATAAATTCCCCCCGATATCATGTTTCCAAACCGCCCCAACTCTCTCAGCTCACATTTCTTGAACTTCCTGTCCAGTACAAGAGCACAAGGCACAGAGCACAGTCTCCAGCAGTCATCCAGAAGGGATGGGGGACGAGAGGGGGGAGTAGGGGGGAGAGAAGTGGCTTGCGTTGCTGTGCTTACTAGCGAGGGTGTCTCCATAGGACCCTGCAAGGGAAAGGAGCCAACCTAAAACAGGATATCAGGGTCAGTGCTCAGGTATGAGCTGATTCTGCAGGGAGCTAAAACTTTTAAACATTAAAAAGCATCATCCATTGTAAGCGATTTCATCAGCATTTGAACTAGCAGACAAACATGTTGACTTGAATATCACTTTAAGTCTAGGGGTAGAGGAATAATCTGTAGTGCTTACCTTACCCCTCACTCTGGAAGGCTCCCTAAATCTGTGTGATTGGCCCCCTGAAGCCTCTTCTCCTTGGCACACCGGCTGGTGGTCGCACTGTGATGTCATCACATGCGTCTACTTACATCCTTTTACCTCTGCCATGTTTAGGTGTGAAGAAACAGAAGGACAGACAAATCTTTTCCGTTTTTCTGTTTTCCATTTACGCCTGTTAAGGTCCGGCTGCCCGTAGACTGACATTGAGGGGATTTTATCAAAACAGGAGCATACAAGATCTGGAGCAGCTGTGCATGGCAACCAATCAGCTTCTCTCTTTCATGTTTAAACCTTAACTGAGCAAACTAAAGAGGGTAGCTGACTGGTTGCCATGGGCAACCAATCAGCTTGTCTGCTCCAGTTTTGATTAATTTTACCCCCGTTGAGCTTCCGATCAGATCCGCCTAAAAACCGACAGGTGGATTTGAACGGAACGGCTGTGTGAAAGGGGACCTAAAAAAATATTTTAAATCTTGCTGCTTACTTCTTTTCTTGTTTACAAACCCTACTCGGCTTTCCCCTTCTGTGCAATGTTAAAAATCTCAAGGCCTGGGTGGTACAGTGAGGGTAATTTATCAAAACTGGAGCAGTTCCCCATGGCAACCAATCAGCTTCTATCTTTCGTTTTCAAAGCTTAACTGAACAAACTGAGAAGAGAAGCTGATTGGTTGCCATTGGCAACTGCTCCAGATTCTATCTGCTCCAGTTTAGATAACGTCCCCCCATTGTATGTTAATGTAGTTTAAAAAATTGCCGCTCAGTCTGCCCCCTAAGGGCTCATGCACAAAGGAGATTGCACCCGGACAAAATAAATTCAGCCGTATTTCCAACTCAGAGAGCCACCGGTGCTATGTAAAGCCTCCCATATAAGTGGGTGGCTGTACATGAGTATATGTTGGTACTTCTACACACCCGTGCCAGGGCAGGTGTCATCGTCCGTGTGCACAGCCTGGTATATATGCTGACTTTC
>NW_017306821.1:601487-618733 GCF_000935625.1 Nanorana parkeri | reverse complement strand
GTTACAGATAAATATATGTTGTAGAGGTGGAGACGCCTGTGTGCATGAGCCCTAGCTGTACATTGGAAGCCATTCTGAACAATTTCAAGCGACCTATCACATTGGCGTGTGCACAAGTACTTACGTTTTACACGTGTTGCGGTGCAGTGTTTTTGGACAGCTCATTCAATTCAATGGGGTGTCCAACGTTTGACAAACGATTCAAAGAAGTGCCTGCGCCTTTTTCAAAAACGTTTGTACATGTGCATTGGCAGGTGCATTTGGTGTGTCATTCAGAATGAAGGCCACAGCAGTAATTCTGCAAAAAAAGTCATGCGTGTTTGTGCGCTGCAGAAACGAGTGCCACGGTGCATAGGTGTGACCGGGGGCTTAAAGTAAAACAATTGTAAAAGTTATTTTTAGGTGTGCTGTGTGCATGGGAACACATAACACACTTATAGTAAGGGGGGAGGTCCTAAACTTGACTGCAAACATGGAAATACACTTTAAGCTAGATAAGATGTTATATAAAAATGGCCATTTATGAGGAGTGATCAGCAATCATTCCGCCTCTTGTACAGTGTCAGCGGTGACCGGTTCTCTTCCACTATGAAGCTCTGCTCCCTCACTGGCTGTGGATGAGTACATGAGCTCCAGCACGGCACTGAGCTGGTTAAGCCTGATCTCCTTGCCACTCCCTGATTGGTCAGTGGAAACAAAGCCCTAGTAACGGAGCCCCGTCCCAGATTGGCCGCTGGTAACCAAGACGGACGACTTTAAGAGAGCAGGGAGTGAGTCCAGGAGGTTCGGGCACAGAGAGACGGGGGACAGGAGGGAGTGTGTACAGGGAAGAGGAGGGGGACGGAGAAGAAGACGGAGGACAAACATGACAGTGTAACGGGACAACAATGCCAGGGGCAGAAGAATTCTCTCTGTGATGTGGGGATGGAGAATCAGGAGCTGATCAGTGCAGCCGAGATTATCAAGGGTGAGAGGATCTGTCTTCTTTATATGTGTGTGCGCATGGACTACACTTCACTGCCTCCCTCATTGCGTGCCTGGACTACACTTCACTGCCTCCCTCATTGTGTGCATGGACTACACTTCACTGCCTCCCTCATTGCACGCCTGGACTACACTTCACCTCCTCCTTCATGGACTACACTTCACCGCCTCCCTCATTGTGTGTATGGACTACACTTCTCCTCCCCCTTCATGGACTACACTTCCCCTCCTTCTGCATTGTCAGCTGGAGTACAGTTCACCTCATCCGTCATTGTGTGCCTGGACTACACTTTACCTCCTCCTTCGTGGACTACACTTCACTTCCCCTCCTTCTGCATTGTCACCTGGACTACACTTCACCTTCTCCCTCATTGTGTGCCTGGTCTACACTTCTCCTCCTCCTTTTTGTGTGCATGGACTACACTTCTCCTCCTCCCTCATTGTGTGCCTGGACTACACTTCACCTCCTCCCTCCTTGTGTGCATGGACTACACTTCCCCTCCTTCTGTATTGTCTGCTCTACTTCCTGCACCCAGCATGGTATATACATATCCTATAATATCCTAAGGCTTATTTATTTCTATAGCAGTAGAGACTTCATTTCAGGTTGTTATTATATGTATTCTTTGAAAGCACCAAATCTTTAATTTTCAGGCAAGCTCAGCTGCAACCAAGAAGCTTATAATCACCCAAACTGCTGAACTCTGGGATTTTTATAAAAAATTTCATTTCAGTTGCCCCACAACCCACCCCCCCCCCCCCCCCCCCCGCCCCACCGCAAGGGTTAAATACATCCACCTGTCCATAGACTAACATTGAGCTTCTGATCAGATCTGTCTGTACAAATGACAGGTGGATCTGATCGGAACTGCCGTGTGTATACCGGCTTAGACAGCTACTGGGACAAGTGGTGAAACCACTTCAACAATATGGAACAACTTCAGTGAACGTGACTTACTACCACTAGCTACTAACTACAACTAGTTGTACCATGACCTGGGTGAATGAGACTCTTCTCGGACTTTCATCCTAAAACACTTTCTGGCTTCAGGGAACTAACCATTTAAAACTGGGGCTGAGCCAATCACAAATGTCCTTTGAAGTGCCATTTCATCAATTTCCACCACATTTATGATTGTAGGAAACTAGGAAACATTTGCTGTTATTGAAATCCACCGACCCCAATCCCACAAGATTGCTCAGTTTATGGCCAGCATCAAAGAGAAACATTTATCTCGCCAATACATTAGTTAGCCGATAAGATTCTATATTTTTGGATCCAATCTTGACGTCCGTTGTGACTTTTTCTCTCCTGATTATAATGCCATCCATAGAGTTTAGGTTAAGTCGGATGTTCATTCGGTGAGTTTCCTGTATTTCCTTGTCTTGTATTCTTGCATTCATTGTCACTATGGTGAGGAAACACAGAGGCTTTCACAAGCCTAACCTTGTCGCTGCCTGTGATCAAACAAAGTGAGAGCACTTTTATGAGATGAGAGATAGCGGAGTGGGGTTTGTTCTTCTCCTATTTACTAAGGCTTGATCTGATACACCAGAAACATGCAAAGCAACAGTGTCTTGCCATAAGGCACATGACTGCAGCATATGTTTGTCAAAACAGTCATTGCAGACAACAACATCTTATGTTTCTTTTCAAAATGCATGAGGATCTCTTAATCAGAGCAGATTCAATGTATCATTTGACAAGGGATGTGATTTCCCAATAGTCACATACCATAGTGGCAATTCAGCCCCGACAACCTCCAGGGCTGACAAGCTTCGGTTTCCAGGGACACAATGCTTTTGTGCAGATGCATTTAGAACTTGGTTGTGTAGGGGGGTGTTATAGCTCCAGAACCCCCCTTCCTACAACTGTTACTGCCGCCTGTAGCCATCCAGCTGGGTAAAGCTTAAGTGATTTATGAATATTCAATATACACTTTTTTTTTTGTTTTCGACTATCAAATGTGTGATTTGATTTTTTTTTTTCATTTTTGGGTCACAGGAGTAAAGATGGCCATACGCTGCTTAGATTTTCGAAAGAACGCTCGTACCGTACAAAAGATCTTTGGGTCGACTTTCTATTAGCTGAGGGGTCAAATTGGCAATAGTGCATCAAGTGTTATGTGCTGCATCTTCATCAATATATAGACATTTGTACTGCATCTGGAATGCCAGTGTCCATATTTCTATTTGTGCAAATTGGCAATAGATTTTGACCGTAGTGATGAAAAAACTTGAAGGAGCAAGATGGAAAACTTTTCTTGAACCAACAAAATTCTAACAGTGAATGTGGTTTTCATTCGGGAAACGCCATTCGTTCCGAAATTGAATGTTAAAAGTTAAACAAAATTTCGATGAACATTCGTCAAGTGTCTGATGGCATTAATGGGCGGTAAAGAAAGATCTTCCATACGAACATTCGGCCAGCTTTAATTTCCTAATGTACTCCTGTGACCCTCATTCAGCAGATGCATGCTACATCAGTCAGCAGTCATGCCATGACTGAGAAGGATCCCAACAATATTGTCCATACCCACCCTGGCTGCCCAATTGACAGTTGGCTCTGTCTCTCTGAGGCTAGGCTCACACCTAGGCGATTCAGATGCCGAGCTGTTTTTGCGCGGCTGTCGCACGTTTACGCAAGATTCAATGTGAATCTGTATTTTTCGCAATATTGCGCGACTCAAACCGCGCATTAAATCGCCAAGGTGTGCACCGGCCCTTAGAAGACCCAGAGCTAGCCACGTCCACCCCATCCCTAGCCTGTAGCTTTAGCCAGTGCTGGAGGAAAGGGAAACGGAGGGGGATCCCTGCAGAGGCGACTGTCAGTCATTGCTCTCTGCTTGTAGAAGAGACCGAGAGCTGACTGATCAGTGGTCACATGTTCGGTCAGCTCTCGGTCTTAGGCTTGATTGACACCCGATGCATTGGGACCGCACTGCCCGCTTTTTCCGGTGCAGCCTTAATGGAAGACAAGACAATTTGACTTGCATAAGATTAATTCAGTTCATACCAACACATTGCGGTGGTGTGCATTGAAAAAAGGTACAGCATGGAGTTATTTTCTTTCAGCGCATCACGTGATACGGTACAACCACATTGCACCACGCTGTGCACATAGAACTTAATTAAATGTCACTTGTGACATTTCAAAAAAAGTCCTAAAAAAAAAGTAAACCGCGCAATGCATCATGATCAGTGCATTAGCACTGTGGCATGTAACGCACATCAGCAGCTGTGCATTGTAGCGTGGCTGGTGTGAATGGGCGCAAAGAGAGCGAAGATCGACAGCAAGACAGATAAGTATTCAGTTTTTTTTGGTTTTTTTTGCAGTCAAGGTTTTTTTGACAGCAACAGGGGACACCCAACACAATAATCCCTTACTGTGATGGCTGGTCTTTAATTGCATATTAGAGCAGCCTAGGTTTAAGTGTTACCAGGAATTTGGATAAACTATTGAGAAGTGCCTGGAAGTACTCGAGGATAGTTATTTTTTATTCATTTTGCAACTTTATAGTTAAAACTAATGGCAAATTTGCTTTAAACTGTGTATATGTTTGTTTTATTTATATATATATATATACATATACATATATATATATATACCTTTTAGATTTAAAAAAAAATCCTTCAATTTACATTTTATAAGGGAATCTTCACTTTGCTTTGTGAATATGGTGAAAATCTACTTTGCGAAAATAACACAATCACATGAAAGGAAAAAGAAAAACAAAAAAATACTTCATTGGATGATGGAAGTGAGCATAGCTTCACCACATTCACTAAGCTATAGGCAGATTCTCCTACATAGAGACATAGGGGTCTATTCACAAAGCTGCCGAGGGCAGCCGAGTGAATGACCGATCAGAAGTGAAGTGAATAGCCGAACACTGTTCGGCTATTCACTTCAGGCTGGTACGGCTGATTTCAGCCGTATATCGGCTGTTCTCTGAAAGTGGCCGGAGCCAGCCGTAAGATCACGGCTGGCTCCGCCCAGCTGTCAGAAGCAGGCTGTCGGCCGGCCAATGGCCGGCCGCTCGGTCAGCTTCGTCTTTCAGCACGGCTCAGCGCTCGACTGAGCCGCTCGGCCGTGATCGGGAGCTGTACGGGCTATTGTGAATAGCCGTACAGCACCCCCTCGGTTCTCCTGAACCGAAGGGGTCCTGGTGCCGAAGCTAGCCGAAGGATCGGCCGAAGCTACGGCCAGATCCTTCGGCAGCTTTGTGAATAGACCCCATACTTCTTTTGTAAATCAACTCCTAAATGTCAATTCCTATTGGATGTAAGAAGTGCTTGATATTGAAATCTAGACTCCTATTGTTCATATAATGATTTGTAAAATAAAAATGGTTAGGGACAAAAACATAGAGGGCTTGAAAGAGAGCACAGAAATTAGAAGAATTATACATGATATAATTCAATATATATATAAATACGTTGTGTTCTTTGTAAGAACAATACATTATAGAAATCATATATAAATAAGGTGTGTTCTTTGTATGAACAATACATTATAGAAATCATTATATATAAATAAGTTGTGTGCTTTGTAAGAACAATACATTATAGAAATCATTATATATAAATACGTTGTGTGCTCTGTATTACAATAACATTGGATTTCACACAGATGTCCTGTAGTATGGAGTCCTTCATATAAACTACAACTGGTTGTGCAGTTGCTGCATGTAACCTGCTCTATGTGTTACTATTGTGTAGTAGACTTTTTTAAGGCATCAATCAATAAAGGAAACAGGACCCACTCCTCTATGACCTCTACAAAGGCTGCAAATTACATATATTTGCCCATAATGCAGTATGCTGTCATCCACTAAGGTATTAGACAGTGACATCAGGTTTTCCTGGAATGTGGCTAAGATTACATGCTTCCAGCGTGTTAGTAAGCACTGACTGAGGTCGCAATGTTCTACAGTGTCAGTGCTGCTTGTATCAGCTTCGGATTTGCTGCATTCTAAAACAGGGCTCTCTAACACGAGTCCTGCTCAACTCAGTATGAACCTGTTTATAAAAACTAGAGTAGAAAGAGGGAGCAACATGAAGACCAATCAGAATCCACTTTCTCAGAGCTTAAAAATTAAAGTGGAAGTTTAATCTGCTTATATTTTCTCTTCCCTGGTCCCCCCCCATCAATATGTCAATTACATTTTTTAAATAAAACCTTTCCATTTTCATGCCATGCCTTATTATGGATCCACTGATGTCATCACTGGGTCTCTTTACTTCTTTATGCAATGCAGGCAAATCACAGCTGGTGGGAAAGGCTAGCAGGGTGCTGTACATTGCTTCTTGAAGACATCACAGCACCCTGCCTCACTACTCCTGTCAGGAGCCCTTAGTCCTGATGCAAGCAGTTGGCTGGCTACAAAAGGGTGTGAGCGCATTATGACTAGGTTTGGCCTCTTTTGTATAATAAGCAGTTGGCTGGCTATAGGGAGTAGTTATGTAAATATCAAAATGCCTTGATGGGTGGGTGTCAGTTTGGAGGAGTGGGTATTCCTAGGCAGGCTGTACTTGCATGCAGACTGCCCTTGGTAACAGCCATATGTAAAGCTGAGCCTCCATCATTGGAAGAACTGAAATACAATGAACGAAAGGGGTGGACCAAGGTCAGTAAGGCTGCCGAGGAAACAGCTAGATGATGCTGGGTGTCCTCCAGCCAGGAAATAAAGCCAGAAATGACTCTATCTGACTTGTTGAAGCTTCTTATACACACTGTGAGCAGCTCTTAGCGTGCAGTGAGATCATAGTAAGTAATTTCAGTACAGGAGAGCTCACTATGCCCAGGAACTCCTCTTTTGTTCCCAGTTTTAATTACAGTTCTTACACATGTGGGATGTGAGTTTGTAGACCAATTTCAGATGCTTTATGTTTGTTCGCTATCATCATACACCTGTTTTTGTTTGCCTGACTCAACATTTCTTAAATAATTATAGTGACCTGGCAGAGATTTTGCAGTATCTTTGGAAAAGTCTTCGTCCAGTGCATTTACCATTTCTAGGTCAATTTAAAAATGTTTTAGCAAAGATTCACACGGCTTTCACCCACTTTTCTAAATGGATTCAATTGGAAAAATGAGTTGGGTGAATCTTGTGTGAAAATCTTAATAAATATGCCCCTGCTTCTTTTCATAACACTGCATATACACTGTTATAATGCGGTAATGCCCCATTTGACTTGGTCACCAAGTGAATGATTCAGTTCAACAGCACCTATTCAATAAGGTTTGGGATGGACTTCAAAACTATTACTTCATCTTAAAACAACAAAACCTTTACAGTCTTACCTGGTTATGTTATCAAGACCTTGAAAACACCCTTACTTTATATTTAGAATGGTTCCTACAAATAATCATTATTACAATACAAAGGATGCCAAGAGCACTATTGGTTAGCTAAAGAGACAACACACCAGACACTGCCTGCTTTAAAGTAGGATTTGTCTGAAAGTTCAGGGCCACCCAGTAAGGGCCCATTCACCCCACAGCATTGCATTAATCGCACGGCTCTGTGTGATTAATGCATGCTATCGCACAACACATCTATTGTGTTGTGTTACCAAAAGGCACCTCCTACATGGTATTGCATTACTGTGCATTGTGCTGCATTGCAGCCAGAAGGTGTGTTGGCAACGCAACGCTCCTAACGCATGATAAAGCATGCTGGCTGCGTTGTGCATTAGCTTACGTTAATTGTGTAGAATTGTGCTATTAACGCTACACTCAGATGTGAATGGGTCCTAAGGGATGAGTCAGTGCAATGTCATTAACTTGTGTATGTAAATTTCCTCATGAGCTATTGAGGTCTGTACCCAAAGCTTTTATAACAGTTAATAAAGATGCAAGATTAATAAGCCTGCTTGGCCAAAAATAAAACAAAATTTACATTTGTATATGCAATATTTCAGATATGTGATACTAGGAGTATTTATTTTATCCATCCATAAGGTAGAACAATCCTCTTAAGAAATAAGAATCTTCTCTATGTGCTGTTTAAAATGACCAATTGTTGGTCAGCCAAGCACACAAAAAGATAGGATATGTATCCAATACAGATTATTTTTGGCACCTTTGGAAAATTCTTTTTTAAGGTTATCCTGTTATTTCTATTGATATTGAAGTCCTGTACTCAAAGTAGAACACAATAGTTACACATTCTGGGTGGCAAGTCCGATGGAACCGAAAGGATATGAAATCACTCTGCTGCTAGAATGGAGATCTAAAAATATGACCCTCAGTAACCATCACAAAGAAACATTTGGTGATACTTTGTAATAACATATCATTACAATCACTTTATTGTTTATGTTTAATACTTCAATTAGATTAATTAAAAGGGTTAGTCAACCCAATACTGATAATTAACGTGCAACTGAAACCAAAACTTTCTCTTAGGTTTGTATGGAGTGAAGAGGGCTTAGAAAACCTTTCAGGTTTTTATTGATGTCTGTGTTAACCCTCTCAATTTGTCCTGGGGACTGTTATCTCTGAAAGTACAAGTGAAAGAAAATCCCACATTTTGGTTTGTCAGAACAAGAATAGATGGGAAATCCTCCAATGGGGACACTAGTTCTAGTGACCCTGCTGACCACAATGGATTTCCCTAGCTTTGGAGGATCAAGTGAGTATATCTGCCTTATTTGATCCTCCTAGACAAAATGAGAACTTAAAGTGACATTAAAGTCGAAAAAATGTTTCCCTCCCCCCAATGTTAGTGTAAGCACTTACCTTAAATGATGTTTCTTTATCCGATCTTCTTCTTCTTTCCTGTCGTTTTCATCTGTCCCTCCAGCGCTGCTGCAGGTCTCCAATCCAGCGTTGACTGCTCTGTCCTTGCTGGCACTTCCTGTCCCACGGTGTCTGCATGCGGGTGCACGCGTCCATAGACTTACCTTGTGTCTCTCCTCCTCTCCCGGCCAAAAATGTGAACTGCGCATGCGCCCGCCCCAAGATGCTTTGCGGCCGCCCGAGAATTTTCACATTTTTGGACGGGAACGCGCGGGGAAGACACAGGTAAGTATTAACCTCTTTTAATTTTACATTTTTACACTTTTTGCATATATCTACTGCTTGCTAGCAGTAGATATATGCAAAAAAACAGGAGGGTTTATTAAGGCTTTAACCCTTGCAGTGTGGGGGTAACTCCACTGCAAGGGTGTTTTTTTAAATTTCTTGTTTAAGTGTTTGGGATGTAAATACTCACACATATTTCTGAATTAATTAATTGGAAGATATGTTTGTTAATTTTGTGAACTGCTGTGTTTTCTTGTAGAACGCTTGTATTTTGCAACCTTGAGGAACAAACCAAAAAGTACCATCAATACTCACTATTTCTGTACTGATGAAGAGCTTGTTTATGAAAAGTAAGTCAAGGTTTATTCTTTTTAGTGTTCTTATGATCTTTCTGCATGTATACAAAAGTTTTCACTTGGAGGAGAGCTCCAGGAATTATTTTTTTTGTTCTAAATTGCGCACTGGTTTGAGTGGAGAGGGATTAGAACACCTGTCAGGTTTTTATTGTTGTCTTTGTTCCCATTAGGGAGATTCACCACCTATATTTGTACTGTTAGCATTATCAAAGTGAAAGATAAAATCCCAACGTTTAGGTTATCAGAACAGGAATAGATGGGAAATCTTCTAATAGGGACACTAGTTCTGGTGACACTGCTGACCACTAGGGATTTCCCTCACTTTGGAGAGATTTCCTCTTAAGTCCTGTTGCTACTATCGGACAGTAGGTGAAGGGAGATCTCCCCAATCGGACAAAAAAAAGCTGAAGGGGTTACAACCCTCCCTTACTCTATCCAAAACAAAAAAAAAACAAAAAACGTTTTGGCTGAAGTTTTACTTTAGATTCATATGGCTGTTAAAAATAAATTGCAACACTTGTGTTACAACATATAATAATAAGATACAACACTTACACATAGTACTGAAGTTAATTTTTAGTGTGTTTTTGACTGTTTAGGATGCATTTGTAAAGCGCTGTCTAAAGCATTTTGAAAGGAAATGTAAAAAAAAAAAAAAAAGATTCCCGAACGCCTTACAAGCATCCAGGGTGGGGTGCCTTATCCTTGACTTGAACTGAGGCATCTGACAAGCTTTTCAAGTTGGTAAATCTTGCGGTATGTTGCTAATTAGATAAAAAAAACAGTGGAAAGCAAGGCTCCATTCACACGCGGACTTCTGGGATTCCTGCAGCAAGAACCAATGGATTCCTACAGCAGGAATCCCAGTATTTCCCATTCAGGTGCGGCCGCTGTACCTATTGACGTTAGTAACAGGGTGACAGAGGCTGCATCTGTCAGCAGCAGTTTTGGATAGACGTTTGTCTAAGTTTATCCTATCATGTTGATGGCGTATCCCAATGGAGATGACTACTTCCAACAAGACAATGCGCCATGCCACGGAGCTCGTATTGTGCAGGAGTGGTTTCAAGAACATGAGGGAGACTTTACCTTGCATAGGTGGCCCCCACAATCACCAGATCTCAATCCAATTGAGCATTTGTGGGACGAAGTTGAAAGAGCCATCAGGCAGCTGGTTCCACAACCATCAAATCTCACAGAACTGGACAGTGCTATTCATCAGGCATGGTGTCAGATTCCTCACATCACCTTTCAACATCTCGTGTCAATGCCAAGTAGAATCGCCGCAGTATTGAAGGCAAAAGGTGGCCCAACAAAGTACTGATGTGGTGGTCATAATAATCTGGCCACTCAGTGTATATATGTAAAAGAGGACACCTGGGATTCCTACCACAGAAATCCACAGGTCCTTGCCGCAGGATATTCAGGATATTCCAAAATGCCCTGTTTAAATGGGGCCTAATGCCAGGTCCACTTATTTGCTAGCCCCCCACTTTAAAGCTAAGAATCCCAAATCCCACAGGAATGTGCTCCAAGACTGGATTCTTGTGAGATTTGGGATCCTACGCTTTTACAGGATCCTGTTAGAAGGACCAGTGATGTCACTCTCACTTAGGCAAGCATGCTAGAAGCCGGAGTGTAAGGTGAGTATTTATGTTTTTGCCAATGTTTAATTTTTTTGTTAGCTTGAACTCAGCACTTTTTATTTAGGCATTGGGGGCTAGCTAATAAGGAAACTTTGTAATGTCCACTTTTAGGTCAATACAGTCTGATATGTCCTGTCATAAGCTAAGTGGGATCCACTCACCAGCAGACATTCAGATATCACAGAGAAGCCCATGAAAGATGGTGAAAGAAGTAGAGCTCATCTATCATACAAAACTTTAGGGATCACCTATGACAGACTGGTTGAGTGTACACAATGGCTGTATAGATACTTCTGGAACAAATCTTGGCACATTAGTTAGCTGTTACAGTGACATTTTATCATTTCTTAGTTACCTTCCTTTTCTTTACTCTGTTGTTTTGCGATATTATTATTACTCACAATTTGTGGTCATTTTGGTGCAATAAAATTCAGGAACTATAACTATAATCAAAAAATATTTTAACACCCATTGGGATAGAAATGCATCTATCTGACCCAAAACATTATTTCCTTATAATGTTTCCTATCATATTCATTAGAGGTTATCTGTAGATCTATTAAAACTAGGGTCACTACACTCAATGTATATGCTATGTGTGGCTAAAGGCATAATGGTTAGTGGTACACAAATCTCACAATTCAACAATTCACTTCAGGCTGAAACTAAAGCTAGCCAAACACTGCCACTGTCAGAATACCTGAACAGTGAGACACACTATCCGGCTGACATTCGGGCTGTGTATGGCCCTGTCAGCACCACCCAGCTTTACAATTTTAATGTTCAATCAATACTGTTGAGTAAGCCGGGTGAAAATTATCAGATGAACAGCGACTGCAGCCATTCAGCCACAGTCACTGTTTGAGAATTGTGATGGTGGCAGGCTGTCAGAATACAATATCCTGACAGGAAAGATTTGTCCATCCACGTTGTTTAGCAAGGATTAAGGAAACTGTTAGATATTTTTTGTTCAGGCTAAGGCCTCATTCACACGACTAACAGCCGGCCCATACAGATTCGTGCTGCCTGCACGGCCGTATCGGGCCACTCCCAGGAAGGACAGGTGCTGCATGTGATTGCTCGCAGCAGCCTGTTCTTCTCTATGGGAGTACGCCACCATACGCTCACCCGAACTGCACGTCCGTGTGGGTATCCCTGCTCGGACGCAGACAGGATCCATCCCGCATGGACGTGCAGTTCAGGATCCTGGCTGCGTCCCAGCAGGGACACCCGCACCCGCACGGACGTGCCGTTCGGGTGAGTGTACGGCGGCGTACAGCAGCATACTGACATAGAGAAGAACAGGCTGCTGCGTTCAATCACACGAAGCACCTGTCCTTCCCGGGAGCGGCCCGATACGGCTGTGCACACAGCACGGATCTGTACGGGCCGGCGGTTAGTCATGTGAATGAGGCCTAAATGAAAGAAATCTAAAGGTATATGACCTGCTTGAGAGGTGTAAGCTGTTACAGTCTGTGTTTTTTCGCTTGGTCAGCTTTGCGTGCTTGTGTATGAATAAATCATGACTGTATGTGGCATTTATCATCAGACTTCAGTTGACATCGGATAAGGTAACAAGACAAAAGCTATATATTAAAGGGTTTAATTAAAAGTGGAGGAATGAAAAAGATGAAGATTTAAAATTGTATTTGCTAGCCTGCCCAGGATGAAGCAAAATGGAATTTGGTTGCAAAAGGCAACATGTACAGAGTTTATAAATCATGCCTTATGCTCCAGGTCAGGGACAGTGTCTATTAACGCCTGTTAATATAAATGATGATAATCTTTCAGCCTCTCTGTGTACTTCCAAAACCGAAATAATATAAAAAAAAAAAAAAAGTTTCGGTTTTCAGGGTCATAAACATAATGATTGCTGACAAGGGAGCATTGTACTAGGTAAGAGTGTAGGCGTTATGATTTACTTGGTAGGAAAAATAAAGAGAATCTGGTCAAGCATAGTTGGCACACAGCTTTGACCTACTTTTTTCCAAAGAGGGACTCATCATTGTTAATTCAGTAGAATTCTGATATTTCCATCTTATTAACCCTGCTCCAGATTGGAGCGTAGGGAATGTCAATTGAATCTAATGGAAGACAAGCTTTATTTCCTGCAGTTAGCATTTTCCCTTGTTTGTAGAGGAAATGGCTGAGAGTTATATATTCTGCAGTGGAACCCTAGAGTTCTAAGTCTGATGAGATAGCAGTGGATATGGTATTATTTTGTATGGTGGGGCTTTCTGGTAGTAGGTTAAGAAGCACTGCTTATAGTAGTATTGTTGTTATAGTGGTAACACTTAAACTTTTTTCAATGATGAACCCATATCAAACAAATATAATTGCCCAGCAAAGTATTTCTTTAAACTTTTCCCATGAACTTACAGTCACCATGTTTCCAAACAGCTGGTTCCAACTCTCTGAGCTCTGCTTACCTGAACTTCATGTCCAGTACACGATCACAGTCTCCAGCAACTGTACATCTACTAGTTTGGAGAAAAGAGGAAGTAGGAGTGGGGAGAAGGGAGCAGGGGAGTGGAATGCCTTGCTTTGTCTGTGTATTTGTTGAGACACACACAGCTTACTAGCACACACATGGGTGGCTCCATAAGGTCATGCAAGGTAAAGGAGCCACCGTAAAACAGGATATCAGGGCCAGTGGTCAGGAGACCAGCTGATTCTGCAGGAAGCAAACCTTTTAAACATTAAGGAGCAGCATTCATTATAAGTGATTTCATCAGCATTTGAAATAGTCTAAAAACCTTTTGACTTTAAAGGCCACCTTTGCGGAGGTATTTAAAAAAAAAAAAACATATGCCAGCAATGTACGCTGAGTGAACATGAAGCAGCATATGCAGTTGCTGTTTATAAACACAGAAACCTACTTTTTTCTGTCCTCTTCATCTCCTCATGGCTCCTTTTGAAAAGGCCGCCTCTGTTCTTTGAAAGCAGTCTGTGTATATTAACACTTTCTCTCTGACCTCTCGCCCCCTATTCATTAGCATTCATAGTGGCAACCCCCCTAGACAGTATATTGTGATCTGGGAAGGCAGAGCCGGTGTGCAGTGATCTTGTTACAATGACTCACAGGGAGGGGGTCAGCTGCTTTACAATCTGACCCCAGTGTCAGGCTGAGTTTCCTGTGGAGAAAATGTTTAATTTGTAGGACTCAGGCCTACTAAAAATTTGAAAAAACATCATCACTGCACCTCTACATTGCCACAATGCTGATCACTTACAAAAGTGGAAATGGGCTTTAATACCACTTTAAATATGTCTGCTTTGGTTGCTATCTAGACCTCAGTATAATACATTCTGGACGCCTTCATTTATGACACCAGCCATGTCACCAGGAACTCTACCAGTGCTGTGCTTGGGTGTATAGTGGTCCACATTTACGTATTTCACCAAATGATTCTAAGAACACAAGGGCTATTATGTTTAAATAGCACCACTTGTGATGACTTGGCATAGGATCTAAACATGCTCTATGGTCACAGCATATTTTATCCTGGCGGGACCAGGAGCCAGGTAACCAATGCTCAAAAAATCTACTGTTGGTAACTAGCTTTTCTTTAGCTGTTGGCAATGGAGCTGGCCCCTAAAAAAGAATCCTGCTGGCTTCTGGATTGGACAGATTGCACAGACTGGCTCTTGAATTCCATAAAAATAGCATTGGAACTATGGAGTCTACTTATCAATGTTTCCTGAAAGATTCACAAAACTTTCATCCAAGATTCATGTAATTTTTAAAAATTAGTCCTGTGGAAATGTTGAGTAAATGTTGTATGAACCTTGGGTAAAAAACATTGATAAACAGTCCCCCATGTTTCTACATTAACAGAAAAATATTGCTGCTTGATTTCGTATGTTGCTTGGGAAAAGAGTTTAGGGAGAGCTCTTATTTTATTTTACAATTTAAAAAAAAATGCTACAGTGGCTACAAAACCACACCGCCCCAGTGCTGGAAAATAGCCGACATTGCAGTACTTTAGTAATACAATATATAGTAAAAACAGAATTGTAAATGTAAAGGTTTCCATTGATATAGAAGGGATCCTTCTTTCATTTCACTACTTTTCATGTTACACAAAGTGGACAATTTCAGTGTAAGGAAGGCAGCACATTTCAGAAAGGGTGATGTCTGAGTTGCTGGCGTGCTGAGTTGTTCAGTAAAGTTGAATTGAACAACTTTGAAAGTTGATTTCATTGTTCTGGTACCAAGAACAATGAAATCATTGGAGGGAGGCACAGTAGCTGACACTGAACATCTATCTGTCTCGAGTGCATCATGAGTCTAAGATCATGTTTTCTTTGATTAGGATATAATTGCTCACATTACAAAATAGGGTATTTACTAAAACCAGGAAAGACAAAACAATAATATAAAAGACAAGTACCAAGGAGGAAAAAGATAAAAAAGGGGTCAGCTGTCTGGTGATCTTGGCTTTGCACCTCCTGTTTGGTCTTGTTCATTGTGGCCACAGCCATAAATACTTGTGAGAAATGGTCTTGTTTAGGGATTAGGAGCCCCGACACTGTTACAATGACACTTAGAGATTTGCTGTAAAGATTCTTGCGGTCATTTGTGTTCTGTAGAAACCTATGGTCCTAAGTTAATGGATTTTTTTTGTTTTATTTGTATAGTACAATGTTGTAAACTTGTTATAGGGCAGCTGCATCTCATTTATCAAAGTGTCTTTAATAAAAACTGTGATGATTGTCCAAAAGCAAATAATCACATTCGAACAGTCCCTGACTGAAGGTTATCAGTGCAGGTTATGTTTATTTATTTAAAGGCGATGCAGACAGTTCATATTGCTACACAATTCCTTCTTTTTTTATTATTTTCCCAAAAAGTTGGATATTGGTATGATCAGATATTTTCAAGACATATAAGACACAGAATATAAAATCCTTCATAGAAAGTGTATAAAACCCCTCTCCAAAAAAGCTCAAAATGACTGTACAATAATATATATATATTTTTTTTAACTTGGTTATGCCTAATAGCGATAGACATGAAAGAATAAGGTCTGCTTTTTAGTTGAAGGAGAACTATGAGGTGATTGATTTATACTCATCCTCATAGTTGGAGCCGACGTGTTACAATGAAACTGTCACACGTTGGCTCTATTGATCGGGAAGTGAGCGAACACATAACGTCGTTTGCTCACTTTCCGATCGTCCACCTGCAAAGAGCGATGACTGTCAGTCACCGCTCCCCGCAGGAATTCCCCCCTTTCCTCTCTGATCCTCCAGCGCTGACTGGAGGAACGGACGGGGGAGGGGGCGGGTACAGCTGGTTTTGCCTCTAGCTAGGCAGAGCCAGCTGTCAATCAGCCATCTGGGTGGATCTCGATGGCAATAGCTCGCTATATACGGAGCTTTGGGTCACAGGAGGAGGTTAGTATATGTCCTCCCGTGACCCTAAAGAAAACTATGGGATAAAAAGGTTACCCCATAGTTCTCTTAAACATAAGGATGAACCTTTCAAATGTTACATTCTTCCAGTAGGATCTTATGTAGTTACTGAAAAGTCAGTAAAGTAACACTAAACTCAGAAGTTAAATCGAAAAAATGCTGTTAAGTACCGTAACTATTAACAGAAATGTATCTTATTTGTGTATCGCTCAGCTGTAGATCCTCAAAACATCTCTGAATACATGCTGACACTGTCCTTCCTTCTGGAGGGTGGCAGCCTTTGTCCCCCATGACACTAAACTCAGGAGTCCAAAAATGTATTTACTTACCTTACCTATTAACACAAATGTATCCTATTTGTGTTGTAGATCCATCATATTCACTTTTGTTTCCTCATGCTCCCTGTGTGTGTTGTAAAGTAGCCACCGCTCCAAGCTCGATCCTGTGATGGACTACAATCTCACATTTAGTTTACTAATTTGTATTGAGATTGTAGTCCATCACAGGAGCGAGCTTGGAGTCCAACACACACAAGGACCATGGGGAACAAAAGTAGGCACCCTCCAGAACGAAGGACAGTGTCAGCATGAATGAGATGATATGAGGATCTACAGCACAAATATGATACATTTGTGTTAATAGGTAAGGTACTTGAATGCATTTGTTTACTCCTGAGGGAAGCTAGTATTTCAGTTTGGGTAGATGCTGGAGAATTAAACCACCTGACAGTTTATTATATTTCCGAGGGCCCTGGTGCCCAACTAGCAGCCCAGGGCCTTATGCAACTCCTTGCCCCAATCCCCCCCCCCC
>NW_017306821.1:592038-601242 GCF_000935625.1 Nanorana parkeri | reverse complement strand
CCCCCCGGCCGGCAGTCATTACTTGATTATTTGATTTGCCAGGTGCTTACTCATGGGTAGTGGAGGAATAAATTCAATAAACTGGATTCGACCAGCTAAATAATTATACAGGATTTATATAGCGGCAACCATTGGCGCATCACTTTACAATATAAGAAAGACAGTTCAGCTACAATACAATTGAAGACAAGATGGTTAGGGTTAGGGCTGTCCATTGTTTTGTCTCTAACATTTTATAATGGCTATTGCTAAGCGGATTCAAAAATATGGTGTCAGTAAATTTTAAAAGGGGCTGTAGCCATCTCTTGTAACATGTTCTCAGTTTCTGACAGTCTTCTACAGCATGGCTGACTAAAGCCAATCTCCTGTTGCATTCCTGCAGTTTCCAATCATCTACTATAGTATGTCCTGTCCCTGACCGTTTTTTGTACTGTTACATATACTGTACATTATGTGCAGCCCTTTGGTGATGTCAGGGGCACTTGAGACCCCTTTATCAAATAAGTTGGCCACTGCTGTATTAGAGGCTGTATTGTTGAGATCTCTATTTGAGTTTGCAGTTCTGCAGAGCTACTGTGGACAATATTAGGAGATCTTTCATCCTCTTTTGGATTTATTTATTTTATATTTTTGAAGGAGCTGCAAGGGTCAGTTGAGCACCCAAAGGTGGGCAGAAATACTCAAAACCCCCAGGCGAAGAGGATCTTACTACTGGAGTAACCAAGACATACAAATTACAGGGCTTACTGAGTCCATTAGATTCCACCTAAATCTAAAATATAATTTTTGGTTAGACTGGCCCTTTAACACAAATTTAACTTTGTGACATTATCTTATTTCCTCAATTCATCAATAAGACTGATTTATTAATGGAAGTAATATCATCCTCTTAGAGACACTCCTCTTTAGGATATGAGGTCCTTGGATCTTCTCCAACAATATGCTCTGCTTATTCAGGTCAAACAGTTGGGTGCCTAAGTACAGTTGCATTTAAGTCTGCTGCTAAGGTTTACCATGTGTCAAGGCTGCGGCTCTTCTTTCTAGAGGCTGTGATTGTAACACAGTGACCACAGGTCTGCTTGAGGGGCCTTGGGGAATGCACTGCGAGGCAGTAAACATTCGAACAAAAGAGAACTTCCAAAACCACACAATAGATCAGCAAGCCTCTATACCTCCGATCCTGTTATACTTCCTCTTGTCCATTTCCACAAGCTCAATTTCAGCTTTCCCTCCCATTTGTTTCACAGCTCCTCTTTCAATGATCTATTTTATCACAGTTTCCTGTAAGGTCCTCTCCACTGTGTCATACTGTTCCATTCTGCTAAGTAATGCATATCACATTATGCAGTGCCTGAGAATTTAGCAATCCATTTTGCTGTTAATTAGACGACATCCTCTGTAGGTTTAACAACAGCGAAACATTTGGAGGATGCATGTGTCAGAATATAGAGAAGATACTGTAAAACAGCTTTCATGAATCTTATTTTGGTGGAAGAAAGTTCTTATGTTATTAAGCAATATGTATTTTAAAGTGTCCCTGTCAAATGATTAAAAACTCTCAAGCAAGCACAAACCTGTACAGTAGAAACAGAGTACTTACTTTTCCCGCTGAGCAATGCTTCCATCCCAAAACTTGTTCTCTGAATCTAACAGTTCCAGGAGTGGCAATCTCCATGGTCTTCACAGTGGTTTCCTCCTGCCAACCTGCACATCAAGACTGCTTCCCGTAGTGAAGTGAGAGTATTTAATTACGTGACAAGGTCTCTTCAAGCTGGGCATACACTTGACTTAGCCCCAAGTTGGACAGCCAGGTTTGACCAAATATGATACACATATAGTTGCACATCAACACTGATTCCCGTAGTAATGTGAAAGTCAGCAGGAGGAAGTGCGGGGGACCATGAAGTTCGATACTTCTGGAAGTGTCGATTTCTCCGTGGACCTCGGGGATAATTTTTCAGGATCAGAGCAGTGTTTAGTGTCAGGAGAGGTAAGTTCCTTATGATACGTGCTTGCTTGATAGCATTTAATTAAGTGACAGGGTCTCTTCAAGCTGGGCATACACTTGACTTAGCCCAAAGATGGACAACAAGGTTTAGACAAATATGATACGCATATAGCTAGACCTGAATGATTTCCGCACGATTTTGGAAAGGGGCATTTTTAATCGCGTTTCAGCGCTGAAACACAATTAAAACGCCCAAAAATGCGCTGATCAGCGCGTTTCCAGTTAAATCTATATGTAAAACGCGCTGATCAGATTGTTTCCAGTGAAAGCTATATGGAAAACTCGCTGATCAGTGCGACAAAAGTAGCTCGGAGCATTTTGAGCGACAGGCATTTCAGATCACGCAGATCCGTGCGCTATCATGAACGGTCCCCATGGGAATGTATGGGATTCTTCATGTAGGCGTTTCAGTGCGGAAAAATCTGTGCGACCGAAACACCCTTGCGTGAACGGGGCCTTAGGGTGACACTAAACTTGAGTAGTTAAACCCTAGAAATGCATTCAAGTATATTAACTATTAACAAAAATGTAACTTATTTGTACATCACTCGGTTGTAGATCCTAGAGCTGCAGCTAACGATTATTTTCAAAATCGATTAGTTAGCCGATTATTAAGTTCGATTAATCGGTTAATCGGATAAACAATAAAATACATTTTAAAAAATGGCTCCAGTGATGGCACTACTAGTTTGTATTGAGATTGTAGTCCATCACAGGAGAAAGCTTGGAGCGGTGGAAGTAAAAAAAAATAAAAAAAAGTGTGGTGTGCAATATAGTGAAATGAAAAGTGAAAAATTATGCAGCAATGAATGCAGAATGGCACCGGCTATAGAGGACTACAAAACCCAGCAATAGTACAATATACAGCACAATGCAGAATATCACCAGCTATAGAGGAGCACAACAAATCCTTATAGCTGGTGGTATTCTGCATTGCGCTATATAATGTACTATTGCTGGGTTTTGTATTCCTCTATAGCTAGTGGTATTGGGCATTGCACCACTGTATAATGTATTATTGCTGGGATTTGTAGTGCTCCTCTATAGCTGGTGGAATTCCGCATGGTGCTGCATAATGTATTATTGCTGGGATTTGTAGTCCTCTATACAGCGCAGTGCAGAATACCACCAGCTATAGAGGAGTACAACAAATCCCAACAATAGTACATTATACATACAGTGTATAATGTATTGTTGGGATTTGTATTCCTATGAACATACAGCACAATGTACTATCAGCTATAGAGGAATACAAATCCCAGCAATACATTATAGAGCACCATGTGTGGGAAAGTGCAGGCTTACCTGAGCAGTCTTCCAGCAACTTGTTTCTGAGATCGGGCCTGTCTATCTGCCGCTGTCATCCCCCAACACCTGCTCCTCCTTACTACATCTCCCCACGTCCTTGTGCCGATCGTGGGCGATGAGTGTGAGGCGGGAAGGAGGTGTGGCGTGTAGAGCGTGGAAGCGGGCGGGGGCGGGTCTGGCAGCGGTAAGCGTGAGTTGGGGAGGAGGTGCGGCGCGCAGCGTGTGTGGAGCCGTGAACAGGGCCAACTGATTGGAAGCCGATTAATCGATTATTGAAAAAGTTGACAACTTTTTCAATAATCGATTATAATCGATTATGTCGATTAGTTGTTGCAGCCCTAGTAGATCCTCAATTTATCTCTGTATTGGTAAATACATTGTCCTTCCTTCTGGAGGGTGGCTACTTTTGTTCCCCATGGTCCCTGTGTGTGTTGTAGTGTAGCCACCGCTCAGAGCCTGAGGATACACAAATATGCTAAATTTTTGTTAATAGTTAAGGGGAAATAGTTGGGAAAATCATTTGGATTTTTCTTCCCCTCTTCTTGCATAAAAGGATTAAGATCCCCCCTCAGCCGGGTAACAATACTTGCAACTTGCAATTAGCTGCTCAGTCGCTGAGTGCTTAATGTTTGAAGTTAGGGGGGAGTAGGGTTTTTTTTTATTGGGGCTCCATTTTTGGATCTGGGTAGAATAAACATGGTGCATTTAAAGGTGTTCTTTATCTCTCAGGAATGTAAACCTCTACACTGGTTTGTTATTTGCTACTGTTACACACAGCTAGGAGAGTGTGTAAGCTTGAGTAATTGGCAGGGTAGCAACGGTCAGACTTCAGGTGACATCTGACTCCTGACTAGCATGCTTAATAGCCAGATTCAAATAAAATAATTAAAGATAAATAAAGTGGTAAATGGTTATGCATGCTTCTAATACTTTATTTTAGACCTAGTGACATCATCACTGTGCTTCTCTAAGCAGTGCAGGCAGATCATGAATGGTGGAAAGGGCCAGCAAGGGACTGTGCATAGCTTACTGAAAATATCACTGCACCCTGCCTCAGTATTCAAGCAGGCTAACTTGTGGGAGGTATTCAAACATTAAAATACCTTGATTTGTGGACGTCAGTTTGGAGGAGTGGGCATTCCTGGGCAGGCTGTATTTGCTTGCAGACTGCCCTATGCTGAGTCTCCATGATTGGAAAAACTGAAACTCAATGAATTAAAGTGGTGGGCCAGGGGCAGAAAGGCTGGGAGGAGTAAATATCTAGATGATGCTGGATATCCTCCAGCTGGAAAATAAGAAAACTCTGTCTGACTTTATGTAGCTTCTAATGCACACTGTGGGAAACTCGGTGTGTAGTGAAAACAGAATAAGCATTTGGAGCACTGGAGAGGAGCCTGTACAACCGTGCAAGAACGTAGGTAAGGCTGGAGTTCAGTTTTAAGTCTGAATACTCAGATTATTGTATACGTTCAATCACATTGTTCCTCATTTAAACCAGCTGATCAAAGCGTTGCGTTCTATACAGTGTAGGGCACCTGAAAGTGTATCATATTGATAGAGGCAGCCGAATGCAATATGCTGGTTTAATGATGGAGGCATTGACAGGCTTTACATAGGCAGGCTGTACATAGGCTGAGTTATTGGTGGTAACAAGATAATATAATGCTACGGATGTAATGTAAGGCAGAAACAGGTTGGTCTATTAGGCATAGGATGCAGTGTTGGCCGTAGACGGGGCAATATGTTGGGTATGTGGCATAAATAGGTGTAATATGATTGATAAAGATGTCTGTGTTGGAATATGCTCGCTGGTTGTTCAGCATCATATAAAAGGAGTGATTAACAGTCTGTCCTGGCTCTTCTGTTCACACATAGCCTTTATAATGCCTTGTAAAACATAACCCAAGAAAACACCCATGTAGATGATCCCATAAAGTGATTGCAGTCTAGTTTTATATACCGATCTTCTTTATTGCAGATAAATGTCATTCGTGTCTCGCAAACTGTATTGATTTTTTCCTTTTTCTTTTAGTTTCTATGCAGATTTTGGGCCCCTGAACCTTGCATTGCTCTACAGATACTGCTGTAAACTCAACAAAAAACTCAAGGTGAGTACTCTCTGGAGACTGCTAAGGCTTAACATTCTGTCTAGAGAGACATCTTTAACACATTAGCGGTTTCTTATTTGAAGTATTGAAATGCAAGCACATGGAGAAAAGGTGGAGGTTGCGGTAAAATCTTATAACGTGGCAGAGAACTGAGCCGGGAGGAATTTACAATGGGTCTGTTCAGTCAGATTTTGGGATCAACTGACTTAATATAGCTATTTAAAGTCCAATCCATGCAAAAAAAACGATGTATGCAAAGATTTTTTTAAAAATGCTGGGGGGTGGGTTTACTGTAGAATTAGGCCTTAACCACTGAAAACCGTTATTTCTCATAAATTAGCATTTTATTGCAAGAAGTGTTTTCATTTTTATCACCCAAATGGCTTTTTTTCTTCTCAATCAGGGGCATCCCTAGCTTTTTTGCAGCCTGAAGCGGCAGGGGGCATAAGTGGCGTAGTGTCCTGCTGAGCTCCTGGCAACCAGTGACATCACAGGAGCTCGGCGGGATTATGACAAGAATGTCCCAGATTGCTAAGAGGAGGGCAGAGAGATGTGTATGGCACTCACACATTTCCCCGCCTGCCTCTTAGCAACCCGGGACGCTCTTGCCAGAAGGGGGGTGGCAGGCACACTGAAAATATTATGCAGCAGAGCGGCCACGCCACTCTGACTAATACATCTCCCCCCCACGAGATGCCACCTGAGGCAAAAGCCGCAGGCTACCTTATTATAGGGATGGCCCCGTTCTCAATAGACACCTTTTTGAAACTCGCAATTACTGCCAGTTCGAATATAACAATAGTTTCAAGAGCATTGGTCTGTGTAATCATTTCTGTGCATTGACTTATATGGCCCATTCAGACTATGTGCATTGACTGCTGTTTTTCTGCACTTGATCAATGCACGTTACCACAAGAGCCCATAGAAAGCAATTGTCTTCTATGTGCTCTTTTCACACTGCAATGCTGCCTTTCAGTGGGATGCGGTGCATCCTCTGTGGTGCATAGGAATTAATGAAATGTTACTTTAACAGCTCACAGTGTGCAATGAAATCAGAGTTAACCATTTCAGTACAGGAGAGGAGCCTGTACAACTGTGCAAGACTGAACGTGAGGCTGGAGTTCAGATTAATAATGATCAAATTATACATGGTAATGCAAACACCAGATGCATCACACTACATTGTATTGACCCTATGGTCTGTTTTCTAATACACTTCAACCAAAAAGTTGTATTGCTGTGCTGATAAAAACAGTTACAATGGTGTTTTCTCCCAGGAATCCTATGTACTCTATATTCACTCCTGACATTACATTATATTGATACTAGAGATGGGAAGTTCGGATCTTTGAAATGAATCGGTTCATTTTGAACGGTTCATTCAAATTAACCGATTCATGAATCGAATCATCGGTTTACTTGCTGAGTCGGCTGACAAGCAAGTAAACCGAAGCTCAGGAGCTGTCTGACCCTTCATAAAAGATCCAAATCAGAAGACTCCGATTCAGAGAAGGGGGGAAGCTCCTGGGGAATTTTCCTGTGATCAGTGCCTTGGCTTAGAGATGTTACAAGTTTGGTTTTCTGTCAGACCAGCCATTCTATCAGATCAGCCAATGTCAGAAGTGACACGCGATCAGCTGTGACAAAGTGTGTTTCTGCGCAAGCGCACCGCATTCTGATGAGCTGATGTCACATTGCTAGCGGTCAGATTTGTCCCTAGTGTTTAGAGCGCAATAACGATTGGATTTACTACCACAGGTAAGGTGCCCATGGTACTAAAATTGTATAGTTATTTCCACCCATGCACTGTAAACACTATGGACAAATCTGACTGCTCATCAGAATGTGGTGCGCATGCGCAGTAACACGCTTTTTACTGTCACAGGTGATCGCGCGTCACCAGAAGTGACAACATTGGCTGATCTGATATAATGGTTGGTCTGACATAAAACCAAACTTGTGACAGCTCTGAGCCAAGGCACTGAATCAGAGTCTTCTCATTTGGATCTTATGAAGGGTCAGACAGCTCCTGTGCTTCGGCTCACTTCTCAGCTGACTCAGCAAGTGAATAGAAGAACCGATTCATTTCAAGATCCGAACTTGCCATCTCGGATTGATAATCATTGATAGATAAAATCTCAGGGTAAATTGATGAAGGCAGCCTGTGACAACCCCTTTACTCTACATCTGATAATAGATTGTGGATATTTCACATTCAGTTGCTCATTAGGGAGTACACTAATCTCCTTATTATAACATAAGGCAGGTTAATGCTGGGGTCACTGGACAGGGTTTAAAAGCGCCATCACATTTCAGTGGCCTGACATTAACTTTCACTATAATTGATGAAGCTTGCCTTTGCCGTACAAACTGTATGTTATTTCACAGTAATGAGTTTGCTTGGCTGTATCCAGGAGATGAACTGGCAGTAATATGGACACTCTTTTCGAATGAAATAATGCAGTGTTGGTGTTCCCCTTCCCCCATTGTGTTCTCTGCCTCCTCCTTGTTTCGTCCTGATTGTACAAGGAATCTGAGATCCGTGAGCTCTGTACAAAGGACAAGTCTCTGCGTCCCGGCTATGAAATCTGAGGAGAATCCCTTTAACAGGCTTGCTAGAACCAGCTAGCAGCTAGCAAATACTGCTGAATACAGAACCTTTTGTCCGCTGCGGCACCTGCTCTCACTTCAGCAGACACAGAGCAGAATAGACAACCCTTAAAACTGGAAAAATATTCATCTAGTTTACAAAATAAACCAAGTAACAAGTTGCTGTTGGTTTTGCTTACTACAGGATCTTTAAGGCACCTGCAGAACCTGTGTATGAAACAATACTCAAATTCCAGTTTTATCAGATAATGCCGTGTGTTTAAATATGTCTTTGTAAACCTCCACAGCGTAGAATATAGCATATTTTAATACATGTAAAAGATATAGTTTAAAAAAAGATTTTATATATATATATATATACACACTTTATTGGCAAAAGTATTGGGACACCTCTCCAAATCATTAGATTCAGTTGTTCCGTGAAATTTCCTTGCTAATAAATATTCCACGGTCAACTGTTAGTGATATTATAACAATGTGGAAGCGACTGGGAACAACAGCAACTCAGCCACGAAGTGGTAGGCCATGTAATATGACAGAGCAGGGTCAGCGCATGCTGAAGCGCACAGTGCGCAGAAGTCGCCATCTGTCTGCAGGGTCAATAGCTACAGACCTCCAAACTTTGTGGGGCCTTCAGATTGGCACAACAACAGTGTGTAGAGAGCTTCATGGAATGGGTTTCCATGGCCAAGCAGCTGCATCCAATCCTTAAATCACCAAGTGCAATGCAGAGCGTTGGATGCAGTGGTGTAAAGCACGCCGCCATTGGACTCTAGAGAAGTGGAGATGTGTTCTCTGGAGTGACGAATCATGCTTCTCTGTGTCTGGGTTTCTGGGTTTTCAGGGGTTGGGCTTGGCCCCTTAGTTCCAGTGAAAGGAACTCTTAAGGCATCAGCATACCAAGACATTTTGGACAATCTCATGCTCCTGATTTTGTAGGAACAGTTTGGGGATGGCCCCTTCCTGTTCCAACATGACTGCGCACCAGTGCACAAAGCAAGGTCCATAAAGACATGGATGAGCGAGTTTGAGGTGGAGCAACTTGACTGGCTTGCACAGAGTCCTGACCTCAACCCGATAGAACACCTTTGGTACCTTTGGGATGAATTAGACTCAATATTGAACCCTGCGGACTAAGACTGGGATGCCATTAAAGTTCATTGGCGTGTA
>NW_017306821.1:575426-592009 GCF_000935625.1 Nanorana parkeri | reverse complement strand
ATTTATCCCGTTTATGTCAGTTAATTTTTCCCTTTACTTAGTGAATGAGGTCAAGCTAAGTGAAAATTTACTTTGCAAAAAAAAACAATCATGTGCAAGGAAATTAAAAAAAAACCAGGATGCACGTAATTAGATGTTTGAAGGCAAGACAGCTTCACTCCATTCACTTACCGTGTTTCCCCGAAAAAAAAGACACTGTCTTATATTTTATTTGGCTCAAAAAAGCACACTAGGTCTTATTTTCGGGGTAGGTCTTATTTTTTTTTTTTAATCTACAACAATCCAAAGTTAATGCAAATCCAAATTAAATAATCCAAAATGGCAAAGTTAAGAATAGGGTGATCAGGGCAATCAGAGATGCTGTACCTTTCCAAGAGCATTTTGGTAACCAGAATGAGCGAAGCGCACTTTTACTATGGATTCCTCACAGGCGGAGTGCATTTGGTATCACTCCGCCTGTGACAGGAACCGCCACTGTAGAGGAAGCATTGGCTTATGTGGCTCTGCTCCCTCCGCTGCCGCCTCGCTTCTTCTAGCGCTGGCTTAGCTGGCACCGCTGATTCTCTCCCGCGGCGCTTCAAGTTCCCCCTTATGCCACCACCGGCCCTGGGAAAGGTCGCAACTAGGTCTTATTTTCAGGGTAGGTCTTATAGTTTAGCAATTCCCAAAAAGGGTACTAGGTCTTAATTTCGGGGTAGGTCTTATTTTCAGGGAAACAGGGTAGCTAAGTGAATTTTACTGTAGTGAATGAGGTGAAGCTGTGTTACCTTCAATCAACCAATCATATGCCAGCAAAAATTCTGTTTTTTTTCAATATATATTTTTGTACATGATTAGGTGTTTTGACAGCTGATGGGGTCGGCTGTCAGAATACAGTAGCCCAGCAGGTAGGATTTCCCCATCATTGTTGTTTAACATGAATGGAGGGAATCAAGCATTTTTTCTTGTTCGGACCACGGAGCTGAGCAAAAAAAGGACTAGCGCATGGCCAGCTTTAGAATAGACAATTATCACTGATTATTTTTCTGTTTATTATAATGAATTCATATACTTTTTAGTTTTTCATTACTGTATCCAAAGGGGTGACATTTCTAGTATAGTTTAATGCTTAATTCGTGCCCCTTTTGTCTTTTTGTGCCTACAGTTGTGTGTGTAATTGTGGTTTTATCTGTTAATTAAAGGGTCCTGTAAAATGTCATACAACAGAGCATTGCACCAGCAATTAGTATGAATTAGTAATTTGCTTGTTTTACGAGCTATGTACAAACAATTTTATCACAAGGCTGCGACTCTGAGAGCAATTTGTTTCTATGGAAATGAGTTGTGTACAGTTCTTTAGCTTTGGGCAACATACAAGGTCTGCAGTGTCCTATAATAATATCATTGTAACATTTACCAGCTACTGTTTTGGAAATACCCAGATCTTTATGTCCTCATCTCTTAGAAATACAAAATTATATCTGATAATATTGTACACTATTACAAGTGGTTCCATATAGACAGAAATGAAAATATAACAAGATATATTATGTTAGACCCCTAGGGGCAAAAATATTGCAGAAATCACTAAGGGATCTATTCACTAAACTGCATAGGCAGCCGAGTGACTAACCGGCCCGAAGCGAAGTGAGCTGAACGCTGTTCGGCTATTCACTTCAGGCTGGTACGGCTGATTCCAGCCGCATATCGGCTGAAATCAGCGGTACATCGGGTGGCTTCGGCTGGCTTCGGGTCCCGAAGTGCAGAAGGAGTTCGACTCAGCCAATCCAACATCTGGATCGGCTAAGCCGAACCTCCGGCAGGCTACTCGCTGCTGTTTGGCCTATTCTCATAGATGCCGAACAGCAGTGAGTGAATAGCCGAATGCCGCCGAGCGGCATTCGGCTCTGCTTTTCTGCTCGGTACCTCTGCGGTACCGAGCAGAATAGAAAAACAGTTAAAAAAGTAGTAAAAAATAAAATAGAAAATGATTGGGCGGAGCTAGCAGTGACAGCTACGGCAGCTCTGCCCAACTGTTTTCTATTGGCCGGGCGGTTCTGCTGCCCGGCCAATAGAAAAAAAAATCAGAAAAAAAAAATCACCATAGGAATGCATAGCTAGATTCCTATTGGCTATTTCACTTTACAATAGCCAATAGCAAACTAGAGGGGACCTGATGGAGAACTTCAGGTTCCCTCTGTTGATTGACAGCAGCAGTGGGCAGGTGCAATAGCTAGTTTGCTATTGGCTATTGCAAATGAAAATAGCCAATAGGAATCTAGCTATGCATTCCTATGGTGATTTTTTTTTTTACTCTGACAGCAGTGTTTCTCTCATGGGCAGCCGGGAGCCGCTATCTAATAGCGGGAGACTCCTGGAGCACCCGGGAGAGTTGGGCTGTCTGGAGATCAGTGTCCCTGGTTACCTGGTAACCAGGGACGCTGATCTGTCTGTGCAAGTGGCCAGAGCCAGCCGTGAGATGACGGCTGGCTCCGCCCAGCAGTCAGTAGCAGGCTGTCGGTCGGCCAAAGGCCGACCATTCGGCCAGCTTCGGCTTTCAGCTCGGCTCAGTCGAACCGAAGCATATGCCTTCGGCTCGACTGACTTCGGGAGCTGTACGGGCTATAGTGAATAGCCCTACAGCAGCCCTTCGGTTCTACTGAACCGAAGGGGTCCTGGGGCCAATGCTAGCCGAAGGATCAGCCGAAGCTACAGCTAGATCCTTTGGCTGCTTTGTGAATAGACCCCTAAAAGTTGTGGCTGCATTAATTTTTAAAGTAAATGCAAAAGTTTTATTTAACACTTAAAGTGTATCTGAACTAAACATTTGTTGAAGTTTTGGATAGAGAAAGAAAGTGTTACCGCTCTTGTCAAGTTTTGATTGTTGTGTCTGCCGCAGAGGAGATTCTCCCTGTTTGTCATAATAACCATTGTCACTGAAAGTGAGGGAATAAACCTCAATTTTGAGTTGTCACTGGAGCAGAAATAGAAGCAAAGTCTTTCAATGAGGACATCTGTTGCCATTACAAGTGTGCAAGAAAAGAATTTCCTAACTTTGGAGAAGTTGTTTCTTGCTTCCTGTTGTGTCTAAGCCACTATTCCCACCTGAGTGATTTGTCACATGTCACGTGTCACCTGCTCAGCATTAAGGGGGTTATTCACAAAGCTAGCTGAAGGATCAGCCGTACCCCTGGCTGATCCTTCGGCTAACTTCGGCTGCCTGGGCCCTTCGGTTCAGTAGAACCAAAGGGCTGCTCTACGGGCTATTCACTATAGCCCGTACAGCTCCCGAACTTGGTCGAGCCGAAGGCATATGGTTTGGCTCGACTGAGCCGAGGTGAAAGGCGAAGCGGGCCAAACGGCCGGCCGAAAGTCTGCTACTGACAGCTGGGCGGAGCCAGCCATCATCTCACGGCTGGCTCCAGCCACTTGCAATGAAAGATCAGCGTCCCCTGGTTACGTTTTACCGCCGGCTCTGCCGAGCTCTCATTCTTATGACAGCAGGTCCCGGCCTATAGGAAACAGTTGGGCTGTGCTAGCTGCGACTACTATCTCCGCCCAATAGATTTCTACCTTTTTTTCAACTTTTTATCACTTGTTTTCTATTCTGCTTGGTACCACGGGGGGTACCGAGCATAATGGCCGAGCCGAATGTCGCTCGGTGGCATTCGGCTAGTCATGAGAATAGGCCGAACGGCAGCGAGTAGTCTACCCGGAGGTTCGGCTCAGCTGATCCAGATGTTGGATCGGCTGAGAAGAACTCCTTCTGCACTTCTGGTCGGGCACACATGCAGAGCATGTTCGGCCGACCTGAAGCAAGCCAATGTACGGCTGATTTCAGCTGATGTACGGCTGAAATCAGATGTACAAGCCTGGAGTGAACAATGTTCGGCTCACTTCACTTCAGGTCGGGTATTCACTCGGCTGCCTTCGGCAGCTTTGTGAATAACCCTGTTTGATTCCCATTATATTCAATAGTTCCTGTTTACTCCTAAGTGCCATATTGCTGATTGTTGTGCAAACAAGAACAGGAGTTTTTTTTTAGGTAGAATCACGCTTTTGTGGCCCCATAGACTTCAGTGGGAGTACCTAAAAAAATGTGCAACTTGTGTTTTTGCGCTTAAAAATCATTCTCCATGTAGCCTCAGGCCTGTGAACAAATGAAGAATTTAGGAGTGTCCATGCTGGATGTGGAGACTTTAATCCCTCTGGTGAGAACCCACAAGAGCCTCCACAACCCCAGTGATGGCCATTTCAAGAACCATTGCAAGAGGGAGAAGGCCTGGGAATAAACTAGATGTCAAATTTTCCCAGATTAGGAGCAACGACTAAACACCAAAACGCCACACAGAAAAAACAGGACGCAGATACAAGGAGGACGATAGCCAAAAATGCAGAAATGTGCAAACATTTTTGAGAAATCTCTGACAACACTCATGTTGAAGTGCGAATGGGGCTAGGGGAAAGGAAGTGAAGGGAAATCTCCCCAATGGGACACAGAGGCCAAAATAAAAGAAAAACGACAAGGGTTTTAAGCGTTCCCTACTCTAACCATAGCTACAAAAAGTTTGGGCTTTGGATACACTTTAATAGTCCTTTTAAAGCTAATCATAGGAATTAATATTTTTATCGAATTAACCATAAGACCTTGTCCATTATCCCTGAGAAACACATGACTTTGGTCTCATGGTTCATCCTTAGATCTTCACTTAGGTGTCATATTTAGGGAGGGGGACATGTTCAAAAATAAAAATTGAAGCAGGGTTATAGCTTGTTCATAAAAAGCAGCAGAGTGATCTTGTCTCTCATTGTACAGAGGATTTGGCGTTGCTGTTCTTTGATCAGGAAGTTGAAGGTAAAGTTTCTTTTCTGAGAGTTGCTTGGCTTGTGTGTGTTGCTCGGAGATCTCCAAGGAAATGTGCTGAGTGTGGTCACAACCCTAAGGGCTGGGAGGAAGCTTTATTAGCCACTGATAAGAGCTCAATGCATGCTGTGCCTAGGAAACTAGGGATTTCAAGTTATAAACTATTCTCCCTCGTGCGTATTCTTCAATTTATGCTTATTCTTCAAACAAGTCCTTGTTGAGATATGGGAGTAAGTTTTCAGATGAAGCATGCCTGGCGTGCAACCGATCATGAGTCCTCACTCCTCAGCATGCTATGTGACTTACCGTACTTGGCATGCAGTTTGTGTATAGACCTGCTGTTTTTGTCTGTCAAGTAAATTGATCACACCGCTCTCAGTATTAAAATTTCTGAGGTTTATAGCACCCTAATAGCTTCTCAAACGTCTACTGCTTAAAGGAAACCTATAGCAAGCGGAGCACAGACGCTGTCATGCTGATCCAATGACTTTCTAAATCACGACCCAGAACAAGTATTCAGATCTGGAGCTCTGACTTCCCTTGCTGTGTTCTTATTTCAGATCAGTAATGTAGAAAGTGAGCCAGAGATAGCCTGGCAACTAGCATTTTCAAAAGGAGGTCGGCTATGGTAGTTTCTTTCACTACATGTTTCCTTTAAGTCATGGGGAAAAGGCTCCTTAATTATCTAAAACAGTGGAAGGCAACCTTGGCAGAAAAAGCTGTTGTGGAACTACGTATCCTATGTGGCATTGCAAGACTTTAACAGCCACAGGTAGGACTCCCAGAGGCCAATGCATGATAGGATTTGTAGTTTCACCACAGCTGGAGTGCAGATCTAAAACATTATTTTGTTGACATTTTCACATTAAAGTAGATGCATCATTGTAAGTACTATCGCTTTGTGTTGTATGGTGTGTGAATAGTTGATCATATTGTCTATACCAAGCTTAACTATTTCATGATAAAGTGTTGCTATCTTTGTTAGATGAAACAGCAAGATTGAGCGCTTTGCATGTGTTCTTGAAATCCACTGAGCAACCTTAAATAGAAGAATATGGAGGTGGATGCTTTGGTACGCACACACGCACGCACACACACACACACACGCACACACACACACACACACACACACACACACACTGGAATGCATGAGCTTAATGCTACGTTGTGTTAGGTGTTCATGCACACAACTGCACTTGTCTGTAACGTTCATTTTCAGTGCAATACTCGGGAACCCTCCACCTAGCGTCCTGCCAGGTAAAATGCTGAGAGCAAAGGTAACAATGTTTTTTTATACCTCCCAACTGTGGAACTGGTGAAAAAAGAGGTAACTTGGGGTGGAGAAGACATAGCAAAATGGGCGTGGCTTCACTGAATATTGGTCGCTGATCACTGCACTGATCCTACATTTTGTGTATACACTGTGCACAGTCTGCAGTCCTTGTACCCACAAAATACCATTTTATTTACTGTGCTATGAGTGAGAGTCTCACACACATAAAGGGAAAGAATCAAATCAAACAAAGCCTAGAAATGTACATAAGACATACTACTTTCTGGCATTCCATTTCTTAAAAAGTCACCGCTTCACTACTTACAATCCCCACAATCCTCTGCCAGTATTCGAACAGTCGGATAGGTCAAATACTTGTTCACTGTGCCGCTCACTGTGGTTCCTCTTGCTGGCTCTCATCTCCTGTACTGGTATACGAGGAAGAAACCACAGTAAGTGGTGATGGAGTTTTTTACACACCCAAAAGTGTATATATACTTGCAGAGGATGGTGACCATTGAAGCGTTGGCTTTTCAAGAAATGGTCAGCTGCAAAGGTAAGTATACGCAGTCTTATTGTGCAAGTATCTTTTACATTCAAGCTACTTTGTGCTGACAGGGTCACTTAAAAGAAGTACCTAGTTTAAGTGGTAAAGGACTCGACAGCAGCGAGGGTTCAGGACTCTGTGATATATTGCAGAGCATATAAAAAGCAGCGACAGTTGAAAGGGGGAGTGGGGGGGGGGGCAAAGGAGCTTGTTGCTGTAAGGGGGAAAAAATGCCCTGAAGTCGGTGGTCCATGGGCAGAAAAATGCCTGCTGTCTGTCACGAAAAATGTCCAACATCCATTGTCAGTTGAAGGAAAAATGCCCCGTGGTCAGTTGGTCAGTGAGAGGAATACATGGCCAGTGTCAGTAGTCAGTGGGAAGGAAAATGTCTGGGTTTGTGGTCAGTGTGAGGAAAAAAATGAACCAGTGTGGTAATAAAGAAAAAAAAATAGCTGGCAGTGGGAAAATAAAAAGGAAAAGCACTGGTGTCAGTGGGGACTAGAGGGGTGCATTGGAGGTCAGCGTGGGCTAGAGAGTTACATTGGTGACACTGGGGGCTAGAGGGATATGTTGGCAGTCAGTTGGGGCTGAAGGCATATATTGGTGCTCAGTGGGAGCTTGAGGGATACATTGGTGGTCAGTGGGGACTGAAGGAGTACATTTATGATCATTGGGACGATTGGAGGATACATTGGTGGTCAGTGGGGACTGAAGGAGTACCTTTTTGATCAGTGGGAGAATTGGGGGATACATTGGTGGTCAGTGGGGGCTGAAGGAGTACATTTATGATCAGTGGGAGGATGGGGGATACATTGGTGGTCAGTGGGGACTGAACGAGTACCTTTTTGATCAGTGGGAGGATTGGGGGATAGATTGGTGGTCAGTGGGGGCTGAACGAGTACCTTTTTGATCAGTGGGAGAATTGGGGGATACATTGGTGGTCAGTGGGGGCTGAAGGAGTACATTTATGATCAGTGGGAGGATGGGGGATACATTGGTGGTCAGTGGGGGCTGAAGGAGTACATTTATGATCAGAGGGAGGATGGGGGATATATTGGTGGTCAGTGGGGGCTGGAGGGGTACATTAGTGCTCAGTGCGCTTAGCCTCAAGACACGGCTTGGATCCGCCGGACACTGGGATTATGTTTAAATCCAGGGACAGTCCTGCAGTATCTGGGGTGGCTTTTTGTTTTGTTTTTATGCATGGGATATACTTTTGTGATTGTAAGGCCTGAGAATGATGTTATAACAACTGGTCATAAAACATTTTACCAAGCAGCCTGTTTATAAAACAGCATTATAGGCTCACCTTCTCGATTGTAAAGCAAGCAAAGCCTCATTCATTCTAATAAATGTAGGGAAAAAAGAGTCAGCAGGAGGAGGAAATCTATCACATGACTTAGAACATATGATGGGGCTCTACTGCTATCCAGCAGTGTTTTGCAACATTATGCAGACAACACACCGCAGGACATCACACAGTCTCCTCTCTGTTCTCTGAATTTTGTAAATTAAACATAAAATGGCGGTACAGTTTGGAATAATTAAAGAAATGTCCTGTGGTGCGCAGAGAACAGATACTGCTCTTCATTTTAAATAGGCCCAGTGGGTTTGACCAACAGCTTGGTTACCTGAACTCAAAGCTGAAACCCGATTGCTTTTTTTAACAGCATTTAATAATTTTTTTTTAAAAATAGCATTGTTTAATAGTGAGATCACGGACCCTCTGATGACTGATGTCCTTTGGACCAGGCAGTTACCTACTGGGGCCTGCACTTTAGAAGTCAGCATAGGCAGCTCTCATATTTCTTTCTTTACAGGTCCACTGTAAGTGCCCAGTTTTAACAACTGTAAATGACACATAAAAAAGAATTATTGCATAATAAAAAGTTATACATTGTACAGATTTTGGGTGGATTTATTAATAAACTGCAAGGGAGAAATATTTCTATGTTACCTGTAACTACTAATGAAATTCCACATGACATTCTTTTTACATTTGTGCCGGATTTTTATGCATTTATAGCATCACATAAGCAAATAGTGGTAAAAGATTTATATGCTGAAATAGCAGGTTTATAGCAAGGCCTATCTGTTTATATGTACCATATATAGAGTTATTATTCCCTGGATGTGAGAGCAGCAGAGTTTGTCCTTCCTCTTTTTTAATGGATACCACGGTTTATCAAAGATTTACTGTTGTAATTCACAGATAAATTATTTCAAGTAACATTCGATTGGATTCACCCGGCAATTTCTGACAGGATTTGTCCTATGTATTATATGACATTTGCTGGGTAAATCTTGTTAGTTCAAAACCTTGCCAGGACAGGTTTTATATATACAGTAGCAGCTATCTTTCACCTTTGGACAAATCTTTGTGGGGATGTTTTGGGTGAATCTTGTTAAAGGATAAGTGCACTTTAAAATAAAAGGGGCATTTTTTCCCCCTGTGTCCTGACCTATTTGATCTCACCCACCCTGTCCAAATGCATACTTGTTGAGATCCGACGGATTATTTACATCCAGCGCCGCAAGTCTTCTCGGTTCGGGCCAGGCCTTTGCATTACAGCCCCATCGACTTCTCTCGGGCTTGTCTACTTTCATCCCTGACCTCTGGAGACAAAGGTAGACAGCGCCATAGAAGTCTTTGGGGCTGTAATATCCAGGTGCACCCATTACAGAGGTGAAGAAGGTGCAAAACAACTGGACTATCAAAATTTGTTTTGGCAGTATTCAAACTAACAAGAATTCCCCTGATGCTTTTAGGGAGAAACCTCCCCTAATTTTGTAGAATAACTCTACTCAAAGCACCCCTCTAATGCTGAAAGGCATGAGGGCTGGTATTGGCATAGTAGGGTGGCTACCCACTTGCTACTCCCTTGCTATCGGGATACCAGCCTACATTCCCAACATGCTGGGAAGTGGAGAAGGGGAACATATAAATCAAAATAGTTACCCACAGAATTGCTGAACCTATATTAAAAATACTCTCCCCAAGCTAAAAATCCACAGCTCTGAAAAAAGAGAAGAGTAAAAATAATTCCCACTTTAAACCAAGCAATAGTTTGAATATTGTGGAGGTAAAAATGGGTGAATGTTGGACAAATTTCAGAAGTAATCTATATAAATTGGATAAATAGTACAGTAAAGCACTTTCCTTTTGAAGAACAGATGAAGGGTGAATCTTGCTTGATTGAATTTTTGACAGGCAATTCTTGCGTGAAAACAGGCGAAAATCACTGTGATAAATAGAGGGAATGTGGAAAATCTAATCTTGTTTAGAAATGGGTGAAAATTGGGTGCATGTTGGACAGATTTCTTGTTGAATCATTGAAAAATACACTTATCATTGATATTTAACCCTACATTTCTAATTTATTGTTTTGGATCTTGATTTTATGTCTTTTAGATTACAGGCACTTACAAAATTTCAGATGAAGTGTAGTGGTGGCTGACACCATATAATAAAATCTAGAAAGAAGCAAAAATGTATTCCAACTTTATTATTATACAGGAATTATATAGCGCCAACAGTTTGTGCAGTGCTTTACAAAATGGAGGGAGACAGCATAGTTACAATACAATTTCAGTACAATAGGGTTATGCTATCTGTTAAGAGATAAGTGGACAGATTGGGGTAGGGAGTTCCAGATGATTGGATACACTCTGGAGAAGTCCTGGAGGCGAGCATGGGAGTAGGTGATGAGAGAGAAGGAGGTCTTGAGTGGAGCAGAAAGGACGGTTTGGGTGATATTTTGAGATTCGTTAGGCATTTGGGAGCCAGAGGAGAAATTGGCAGGGAGGGGAAGCAGACACTAAACGGTTGGTAAGGTGGATGAGTCTGACAGCAGCATTCATCAGAGGTCTACATGTTAAAGGTAATGGAAACAAGTCCACACTTACATGCAAACACATGAATATATGCTGTTGTGGGTGAGCAAATTGCAAATATAAAGAAAAGCTAAATTCACAGAGGAATAATAAGTTGTACATGTTTAATGAGATATTTTAAGTATGGAATGTCTTAACTCCTACCCCTCTTAATTATATATAGGAAAGGTAACATAAGACAAGGATGCTTTGAACTTGTCAGTAACTAAGACTACATGGAAAATTATGTGCTGTCCCAGTCTTCCATAGTGCCTATGGGGCATGCCAAACTGCCAATGTGAATACCTACTTATGGGCCGTTCACACCAGCAGCACGCACTACTGCTTGGCCACTGGTGTGCGCTGTGGAGGAAGTAGTGCAATGCACTGATTTTAGTACATTACACTGTTTACTTTTTTTAACTTTATTAAAAAGTCACTTTGTGACATTTTATTCAGTCCTAATAACCTCAGTGTTGCAATGCGCACCACATTGCAACACGCTGTGATTAAAAAAAAAAGTTCTGCATTATCTACTTTTTTTCCAGCAAAGACTACCACATTGCAACATTAACTAACTTAATTGTAAACAAAGCAGATTGCCTTGTCTGCATTAAAGCGGACCTTTACCCATATCTGCAAAATAACAACAAACACACCTTTAGAAACGACAATCTACAAACACATACTTCTAGATAATTGCAGGATTTGTATCTTATTTCTCTTTTCTTTTCCAGTCTTCTGGCAGTGGCCATGTTTACTAAGGGCAGGTTACTAGCTCTTCTATTACTTCCTGGATTTCTGGCACATGTGACTAGACATGTGACTAGGACATGTGACCAGGACATGTGACCATGCACATCATCTCAGGGGAGGCAAATGACTTTCCCTGAGATCTCATGAGATTACAGATGAGATTTCCCAGCAATGTTCTGCTGATGACAAGGCAATCCCAGTGTGCATTGCTTTGGCAAACTGAAGTCATTTTGCCCTTTCAAAGCAGGAAGTGAATGTTCTTCAAGTGTAAGTATTTCAAAATCACATTTTTCATCTGACATGTCTGTTATTATTAATCATCATACATAGAGGGATGCATTGGTAGAATTCGATTTTTGAGTGTAGAGGTCCGCTGTAAGACTGCACTGGGCAAGGCTGCCTCGCGGAGCCCAACTCATCTGCGCATCTGGTGTGAATGGGCACTTACTCAAAGTCAGAGCACAGACATTAGTTTTCTGCATATTATTGTGCAATCTAATGCTATAGATACAAAATAAATAAATGGTAGAATGGATTGTCGGGCTCCATTCACACTGGGGCAGCTGTCAGCGCATATTCGGCTGTACGAATACGCGCGGAGCCGCTCCACACATAAAAAACAATACACTGCAATGTGTATTGTTCAGACTATTGCGGAGAGTACGCGGTACGAAACCGCGCAGTCCCCAAATAGTGCAAGTGTGATAATCCGGGTATATAATGGCCGCAGACGAGCGGAATCCGGGCAGTTGTTTCACATATTGCGTTTGCACCCAGTGCGGTCCTCTGCATGGAAAACCGTGCGGGAAATGCAAACGCTATATGTGAATCGAGTCTTATAGCTTAACATAAAAATGGAGCTGCTCCCAGTTGTTGCTGGTTGGATTCCTTGTTTCATTTTTCAGAGAATATAAGAAGAAACTTTATTGGTCTTTATGAACAACAACTCTGTTTAGTTCCTTGCTTCGATTTTCTTGTTATATTCACAAAGTACATTGTTAGAACTAAAAAAAGAGGACAGTTTTTCTATAGTTTCTAACATCACAGTTTGAATAAATCTTAGAAGTCAGTTCAAACACAACCATCTTTTTGTACATTACAGCTAAGAGACAAACATCAAACTTTTCCATAAATATTTTGTTCCTGTCATAGCTTATTCATTCTGTACTTTTATAAAAAGTATATACAGTGGTTATTTCCAACTTTTATGCTGTTGTATCCGATCAGTAATGATGGTAAAGTATCTGAGAATTACTTGGTCATAATAGCATGTACAGCAGCAAGATGGAACCCCAAATTAGTTGCAACAAGTTGTTTTTACTAGTAAATAGAAGAGTTGGGAGAACTTAGAAAGGGGAATTTAACAAAACTGGAGCAGACAAAATCTGGAGCCGATTTGCACTTCAACCAATCAACTTCTCTGTCTCATTTGTCTCAGATGTCCTCAGTGGGTTTTTTTTTCTTTCTTTTTTTTGATTGGACAGCTTGAACCAATGGCGCTTTGCCATTGGTCCAAAACATTCACAGAGCTCAAGCCTCTAACACCAAGTAGAGCCTGTTGCAGCTCTTGCCTCACTACGGTAGGTTACACAAGCAGTGGGGAAGCCCGCTGCTGTGTAACCTAACTTAGCGGTCAAAAGCCGGATGCAGTGCCGCCTGTAATTAACAGGTAGTGCTCCATCCATGACATGTTACACACTGGGGAGGCTTTCCCTGCTCTGTAACCTGCTGGAAACCGGTCTGAATGGAGAAAAAGATGTCCGCTTCAGGCTTGATGCTGACAGCTTTTTCCTCCATAATACTAGGTGAGGCTCTGCCTCCCCTGATCGCACGTCCCTGCCATACACATATAGTTTTGTTAGAGTGAATGAGGGAATCAAGTGGCTTTGTTTTGTTTAGCCACGGGAGGAACCTACCCTGCTGGATATTGTATTGTGACAGCTGTGGGCACCCAAACAATAACTGCAGTTGATTGGCTGCAGTCACCGTTCGGCTCACAAATTTTCACCTGGCTCCTTTAAATTATTCAAGCAGGGCCACCCATTGTTAGGAGTTTGGCTGATTCACAGGAATTAGATGAAATTCTAATAGTGTATGACTGAGGTGAGACAGGAAGAGTTAACACAATCTCTTATGGTTTAATGCAACCACTTCTCCCTTCCTGTTTAATGAGAGAGCAAACTTTTGAAATGCAAACAGCTATGAGATACAGTAGCTTCCCATCTATGTTTATTTTATATGCTTATCATATGTTGTCCATAGATGTGTTTATTTAAGAATATTTATATTTGCATACAAACATGAGTATTTCCATACGTTTTGCTCCATAGGAAGGAAACACAAGGTGGTTTGCTTGAATTTGACTTCTCACTGATTATATAGTAGATACTGTAATATGTATCTTTAGAATCAGGTTTATGTAATCAAATTACTTTAAAAAAAAAATCTGTATATATAATATTCGAATGGATATCTTTTTTGTTCCTTTGGAAATTAAATGAAATAAGGAAGAAAATCCCAGACTAAGGGGGTTAGTCACAAAACTAGCCGAAGTATCCTTCATCTAGCTTCGGCCGCCTGAGCCTTCGGTTCAGTAGAACCGATGGGCTGCTGTACGCGCTATTCACTGTAGCCCGTACAGCTCCTGAAGTTGGCCGAGCGGCTCAGTCGAGCCGAAGGCATATGCTTCGGATCGACTGAGCCGAGGTGAAATCCGAAGCAGGCCAAACGGCCGGCCGAAAAGCCTCGCTACTGACAGCTGGGCGGAGCCAGGCTTGAGCTCATGGCTGGCTCCAGCCACTTGCAATGACAGATCAGCGTCCCCTGGTTGCCAGGTAACCAGGGGACGCTGATCTGTCATTACTCCCCTGTTAACCAGGGGACACTGTACTGTCATTACACAATGAGAACTCGGCCGTGATATCAAGGCCGGCTCCGCCGAGTTCTTGTTGTAATGACAGTTCAGTGTCCCCTGGTTACCTTGTAACCAGGGGACGCTGAACTGTCATTACACAATGAGAACTCGGCAAAGCTGGCCGTGATGTCACGGCCATCGCCGTCCAGTTGTTTTTTCTTTTGCCAGGACCTGCTCTAGCAGGTCTCGGCCAATAGGAAACAGTTGGGTGGAGCTAGCTGTCACTGCTAGCTCCGCCCAATCCTTTTCTACTTTTTTTCACTTTTTCTATTCTGCTCGGTTCCACGGAGGTACCGAGCAGAATAGCCGAGCCGAAAGCCGCTCGGCAGCATTCAACTAGTCACTCACTGCTGTTCGGCCCCTATGAAAATAGGCTGAACAGCAGAGAGTAGCCTGCTGGAGGTTTGGCTCAGCCAATCTAGATGTTGGAACGGCTGAGTCGAACTCTTTTTGCACTTCGGGTCGGCCATAATGCTGAGCATGTTCGGCCGACCTGAAGCCAGCCGAAGCAAGCCGATGTACGGCTGAAGTCAGCTATAAAAGCCTGAAGTGACTAGCCGAGCAGCGTGTCAGTTATTCACACGGCTGCCTTTGGCAGCTTTGTGAATAACCCTTTAAATGTAATTTCTGTAATTAAATAACCCTTTAAATGTAATTTCTGTAAAGAGAAGCTACTCTGTAAAGAGAACCTGTCCTCAGTAGACTTATCTGACTGTGAAGCAACCTGCAGTTCTTCAACAGGCTTCTTGCTAGTTTTGGGTAGGACCACTGAGACTGTGCGGTGATTCACTGCTCTGAATCTGGTATGTACTATGAAGCTGGAGAATAACTGCTACAATTGGACTTTTATATTTTACTGTTAAGTATCATGGAAACATTTTAATGCAGTCTTCTAACATGCCTCCTTACTGTATGCAAATTGCCCTCTGCAATAAAAAAAAAGAATGTCTGGGTGGCAGACAAAAAAACGCAAGGCCACACTATGTAATAGTCCCACTCCTGTATAAAAACGTCACACATACAAAAAAGTAGACTTAGAACACGGCTGCTGGATCCCTCACCTAGGCACCAGTGATGTCACTTACTAGACAAGATGTGCATCCTACATCTTGCAAGAGTAGACAGCACAGGAGCGCATTCTTATGAGGTTGCAGACAAAATGGAGTGGGGAGGACTGCAGCACTGTCCATTTCAGGATAAGTGGATTGCAGACAAAAGGGAGTGTTGGTGGACTATAGCAATGTCAATTTCAGGATAACTTGATTGTAGACAAATGGAGGACTGGTGGACTACAGCAATGTCCATTTCGGGAATAACTGGATTGCAGACAAATTGATGCCTGGTGGACTACAGCAATATCCATTTCAGGATAACTGGATTGTAGACAAAGGGGTGGACTACAGCAATGTATGTTTCAGGACAACTGGGTTGTAGACAAAGAGAGGGCTGGTGGACTACGGCAATGTCCATTTCAGGATAACCGGATTGCAGAAAAAGAGAGGGCTGGTGGACTACAGCAATGTCTGGGTTAAAAAAAGCTGAATTACTTGGTAGTCCTGAGGTTTAATTTCAAACAGCTCTGTCATTATACACTACAGAAAAGTTTTTATTTACATGAACGGTCTAGATTTGAGAAAGGTATATTTATAATTTTAACTGGCAATTCAGCAGTTTTTAGTTTTGTTCCCGAAGGAACAGTGTTTTGACAAGAAAATTGCTGTTTTTACGGGGAATTTATACAGACTGCAGACCGATTTTCAAGCAGTTGTGAACCTCCACTGTTAAAATAGCTTCAAAGACAGAGCAATATTACCGAAAACATGCCTGCAGTATACAGCGAAGGACAAGTAAAATTTGGTCCGAGATTAACTATTACTTTTGTGGAGTTTTAAAAAAAATAGAAGTATGTATCTGACTGGCTGTTCATTATGACAGCACCTTTTGATCTATTTTGCCTTATGTAGCAGCACCACAGAGGGTCTGGTCCTGGCTAATTGCAGCAATCAATGCTAAATTATCAGTTCCTTTCACATTGTGATTCATTGCTGTTATATTTACATCTGTCTTCAGTTTTACAGCTTTATTAGCTCCTATTAAGAGCAGATTGTCCTGTATGCTTCAGACATAAGTTATATAAGTGAATGTGGATACCTCACTAAATATCAGTTCTCGTCTAATGCTAGCTATTGACATAAGATGGCGGATAGGAAGACATTGCTTTTCAGATGCACACTGGTATGAGCTGATTGCATCGTATTTATGCAATGAGCAGAGTGTGAATTCATTTATTCTGGCTGTCTTGTAGGTAAGATATATTGATCAGCTTAAAAAAAAATAAGACTTGCCCAATTGAATATTGCCCATCGTATATATATAT
>NW_017306821.1:564770-573917 GCF_000935625.1 Nanorana parkeri | reverse complement strand
TATATATAATGTGTGTGCACATTAAAGAAACCATGTCTCTGTGGCATGCAAACAAAAAACATCCCCACCCTTTTCATTGCATAGCAGGCACCCTTCACTGCTATGATGAAAATGCTCAAAATGTTGAGTTGTAGGTGCATCAAGTGTGCAAATGGACATAACTAAAGCTTGCAAGGTAAAACTGGTTTGCACAGTAGCAGGTAGAAATCTGGCCCTGCCCATGTGAAAGTGTATTTTGTTGTTGATTTCTAGCCAGTTGAAGCTGAGCTGTATAGTGATATGTTATGTATAGCTTTATTAAAACTAAGCTCCAGCCTTACCTTAAGTCTTGTACATTTGTACATTTTCTCCTCTGCTCTGATAAAATTACTAACTCTGGTTTGACTGCATACTGTGAGCATCTCACAATGTATTAGAAGCTTCAGCAAGCCAGATAGAGCTCACCTCATTTCTGGGCTGAAGGAAACCCAGCATTATCTAGCTCTTTTCATCCCCAGCCTTACAGTCCCTGGCCCGCCCCTTTATTTTATTAGATTTCATTTTTTTAAATAATGGAGACCTGGCATCACATGTGGGTATCACCTAGGCCAGTCTGCTTGCAAATGCATCTTGCCAAGGAACAATCAGTCCTTCAGACTGATGCCCACCCATCAAGGCATTTTTTTTATTTAATTTTTTACTTTGAATTCTAACCTTCATTCCCCTCCTTCAGAATCCAGTCTCCACAAACACTCATCATTAAATAAATATGTGCACATTGCATGTCTAGTCTTTCATAACAGTATCCTCAGCCTGGAAATGCTGCGCCGGCTTGATCAGAGATAGTATGTTGTGGACACTCAAGGGGCCAGACAGATGGCCAGACAATAGTCTGCAGGCCATATAGCTGGCCCAAGGATCCTCTGGCTGTGGTCTCCATGGTGTTGATATTATTTATTAAGAGACATTGATTGCAATCCTTTGGCTGCTGCTCCCGTTCCATCTTTTAATTTCTTGTCTTCCTCCTTTTTTGCTGCTTCTTCCCTCTGTTTCCGAATGATTGCTAGGTGGGCCAGGTCAGCCTTTGCTTGGTCTGTTTTTCCTGCTAAATGCATTTTCATATAACGTACTTTTGCCGTCTGATTCTCTATTTCCTCACTTTCTCTTCATGACAGTTCCTTTGGACCTTCCAGATCAAGCTGGTCAACCTTTTTAGATGCCTGTGCTGCTCGATTGGGATTCTCTGTCAATCAGGCCTTCGCCTTCGACTCCTTTACGCTTTGCCTGGTAGTCGTCATCTTCATCACTCTCATCTGAACTCTGATCTTTCTTCTCCTTGGTGGGGGTCTTTGGAGACTCCCTCACCACCTTCCTCAAGTTCTGCTTCCTGAGCCTTTTTATGTTCAGCTTTAATCTGAGCAACTATCTCCTCTGGACTTGTATACTTCCTCCCCCAACCATTGTGACCGCCTTTTCTTCCTCACTTCGGCATGATAAGACTATCAAGGCATTTTTACATTTGCGTAACTCCTCCAAAGAGCCAGCCCACTACTTATATCAGGACTAGGACAGGGTGGTTTGATGTTTTCAGGAAGCTATGTAAAGCCCCTCCCACAAGCCAGAATTTGCCTGTATTGCACAGAGAAGCACCGAGACCCATTGATGATGTCACAGGGCCCAAATAAGGCATATAATCAAAATGGAAAGGTTTTATTTTAAAATGTCATTAGCACGAAGAAGAGGAACCAGTGAAGGCAAAATATAACCAGATTGAACTTCAGCATTAATATATAATATTATTACATGATCGAAGATGTACATTTGAAATTAAAGTGAAAAGTGATTATTGTTGACCTAAAGATGACATACTTATCTTTTTGCAGTCGTTTAGCTTGTCAAGAAAGAAGATTGTTCACTACACAAGCTATGATCAGCGGAAAAGAGCCAACGCAGCATTCCTGATTGGAGCATATGCGGTGAGTGCAAATAATAAGATGGTAATACATGTTTGTTAGTGTCAGTGCCTGTATTGATGGCCACTGTGTCTTGCCCTGGGTACTTTGTGTAGAGGGATAAGTTCCTGACCTGCTGCAGTTACTTTTCTGATCCATTCCTCCTATTGTCTGTCAGGTTCTTTTTTCTGCCTTGTTAATATTTTACAGCAGGACAGAAATAAATAGAACGGATCTCATATGTCAGGGTCCACCTTAGCCTTTGTGAATTTCACATGCACATCTCTCTGTGTGCAGACGGCCGTATAATCCAAAACAACACAAACATTGGATATTTATAACCACATTATGTACTGCCTGGTTGGCATTAAAGGGCGCCTGTTATCGTTACAGTCTCTGACAGAGCTCACAGCATTTTATTTATATCTGGATTTAAAGCTAAACTCCAGGCAGATGTTACAATGTACCATTTAATGCAGTTGTGTATTAATTAAAGTATAATAAAAGAAAACAGAATACATATTTGAAATACATATATGTTTTCTGTTATACTTACTAAAGCCGTGGCCCGTGATGCCCAACCGATGGCCCTTTGGTATTTGCTGTGCATCCCATTGCAGACTCTGATGGTCAGTAGTGGAAGCATTCATCTGTAATGAGGCATGGCTCCATTCTCTGACTAACTCCTGCAGTGTGTCTTCAGGGCCCATTCATACACTATCCAGTGCATCCCACGTTCTGGGGCGGGAGGGGGAATAGTGGTGCCATTCATGCATGCACAATTGTTTGCGATCCCACTGCACTGGAACACAGGGCATTGCTGTACCACGCGTTCTGGTGCAGGTATTTGCACTGCAGGTGGGAGGTGTGTCTGAGGTGCCATTGACGTGAATGGAGACTTGGCGTTTGCGATCCAGTGTGTTTAGGGCATGGAAGCATGCTGGAACGCACTGGATATCGTGTAAATGGCCCTCAGTCCTCATCCACCACTGTAGCATGTCTACAGACTCAAATTCTCTCCTCTAGTATGTCTGAAGTCTCTGATAGTCTTCTGTCATATACTGTACATTATGTGCCGGCCTTTGGAGCTGTCAGGGGCCACAGTTGAGACCATTTACACATTGTAAGTTGCCAACCACTGTGCTAAAGGATAAAACATCCTGTTTAACCTTGTCAGTGCAAAGTGAGGCAAGTGGTAGGCTTGTTTTCTAGTTTAGTAAAGTAGCTTCTTATGTAATCTGTTCACCTTCAACCTAATTATTGGACAGTGAATCAGCATCACCATCACTGTCCAATCAGCAGGGAGGTAACCCATGAAGGGGACAAGCTGAAAATCTGAACCAGGAAGTAAGAGAGTGATCTTCCTGCCTTTGCAGTGTGCAATAAGTGTGTGGGTCACGTCTGGCTGAGCAAATTACAAATCCTTTGGCACTTAAAACATATATGTATTTTAAAAGTCTATTGAAGCTGCACTCTAGAAATTAAAAAGAAACCTATGCTTACAGTCCACAGTCCCTCCTCCTTCCCCCCTTCCTGCACTGCAAAGGTTAAATGCCCCTTTTTGCCTAGGGGTAGAGGAATAAGGTGTAATGCTTGCTGTGACTTACACCCCGCCTTGGCTGACTGTGGCGCTCTCCTCTTCTCCTTGACGCTCCAGGATGTGGGCAGTCCTTTGTGTTTATATGTACAAGGCAGGGCTGCTGACCTGCATTGTACTTGATATCGGGGCTCAACCTTCTGGCCAGTAGCAGAGCCTTAAGGCCAGTATACTTGTTATATCTTTTTCGTTCAATCTGCGGGCTGAGCAAAGAAAATATAACAGATTTCTCCATCAACGCTTGCAAGTGTTACTGGACGAATTCCCTGATGATCGCATGTATTCTGACAGCGGCCACCAGCCACTGTCAGAATACCAGAACAGAGCTAGAAGCTGATTGACAGCGGCTTGTTCTGCTGAGAATTTTCCAACCGGCTCCTTTGATCAGCTGATCGATCAGCTGATCGAGGGATGCCAGATGGAAAGGTGCTGACAGCGGCACCCACTGTCCGAATTTCAGCCGATTTATCAGAATCTGGCAAGGAACTGACATTTATACCCGGCTTTAGAGAAGAGACCCGGTTGCACAGATTGAGAGAGCCTGCCGGAGCAGGGAATAAGCTAAAGCTGGCGATACACCTTTAGTATGTGAAGAGTTAGTGGGAATAACCAAGACTATGAAAGGGAGATTTTATGGCTGGAGTCCCGAGGAGAGATCTAAGAAGCCAGTGGGTGACTTCCCCTATAACTTAAATATCTGGTTTGGGTGGACTGATCCTTTAATTGTAGTGTAGCCCGCAGAGCAGTCCAGGACCTGTCTCTGCTGTCTTGCAGCGGTGCAAGGATCACAGTTATTTAGCTGTTAGTGTATTTATCTGCTTGCACAGAGTTCAGCTTTAAATGAATGTAATATTTTAACTTATTTCTTACATGCTGCATATGGTTGCTGTCACCATTGCAGCCCTAGGCAGTGGCTTATAAATTCCTTATGGTAACCTGACCAAACATAGAATAGCAGAATGCTCAGTATTATCAGAAAAATAATTTACTGATCTCTAAACACCACTGGCTGAAGCAGAATCAGTCAGTTGATACATTTTTCAAGCTTTACTATTATAAGGACAATTTACCATATGTACAGTATGGGGAAGAATATTTTTCATGGTTGGTGGCAAAGACTATCTAGAATGTTGGATACGTCTGTGAGTGTTTGCTTCGAAAACCCCATTTGTTGTCAGAAGGTGGCTTCTTCTCTACATTACTAGCAATGCTCATATCAAATGCATTACTTGGGACTCAGCTGGTATATGGCCAGCATTGTTAATCAGTGTAAAGCACAAGCAGGCAAGTATCTATTTATTTGACATATGAGCCAGAAGAATGACAAGGCCTACAGGACTTTGTGATGCTATGTAAACATGAAACTGCTTCTGTCATTGCACTTTTCCTGAGAAGGTCAGACATGAGAGCTGACTGTACTAACACACAGGAAACTTTAAACGGTAAACGTTTTTAGTAAAGACAAATTCCTCCTGTTTCACACCTGCAGCATATCACAATCAACTTTATTAATCAAAGTAGAATGGACATTCACACACTGTAATATTTTACTATAATGCTCATTTTATTACACTTTTCTGTATACATTGTGCATTTGGAAACCCACATTAATGTTGTATAATGCAGAATGTATTGATAATAGAAAAATAAGACATCATAAGGCAAATACCAGTCATTACATATCAGGTAAAGATGAATGGCAAGGCAATCATTTTGGTTGGCCAAGCACAACTATCTGCAGACATTTTGTATCTTACTCAAACCACTTCTTTAGTTCTGATGAGTGTCAGGAAAATACCCCAGTATTTATAGCCACAAAGATAGTGCAGACAATGTAATCCAATCACTGTAGAAAAGGCAGATGTTGACTGTCAAAGTGCAGGATTGGAGTTGTGAAAGGTGTGGAACCACCCTGTTCTAGTTCAATTATCCCATCCTTGGAAAATTCTGTATAGGTGTTAAACCTTCGATTTACATGGCTGAAGATGTGTGATGTTGTCAAAACAGCTGAGTAGAGATATTAAAACGACATTCTAAGTGGGAGACAGATATCTTTACCCTGGGGTTTTGACAGTTCACACCTTCAGCCATGTAAATGAAAGGTTTAACACCTATACAGACTACCGAGGATGGGATAATGTAACTAGAACAGGGTGGTTCCACACCTTTCATAACTCCCATCCTGCACTTAGGCAATCAACATCTGCCTTTCCATGGCGACTGGACCAAGGTGTCTGCACTATGTCTATGGATATAAATGCTAGGGGTATTTTCCTGACACTCATCAGAACTGAAGAAGTGGCTTGGAGAATCTACAAAATGTCTTCAAAATTGCAGGACAAGTTTAGTTGAATGTGACTAACTACTGCCAGCTATACCATGACCTGGATACATGAGAAACTTCACATACCTATCTACGGAGGATATAATATGCAGGCCAACTATGCATTCACACAGGGCCATCTTTAATATTGATTGGACCTTGGGCAAACATTTTCTTGGCCCTGCGCCCCCACCGCCATGCCCCGCCACACCATGCCTCCTACCCTTCCCACCTGCCATGCAATTTCTCCTGCAGAGTAAGGAGACATGACCCTGCCTGAGACGCCACGCTAGCATGCCGATCGAATAGTAAACAGAATGGTGTCTTATGTGTATCTTTTGCGGGCTCCAGGGGCAGCTGCATTGGGCCCCACAACAATGACTGGGTCCAGGGCAACTGCCCCTTTTGCCCCACGTTAAAGACGGCCCTGCATTCACAGCTAAAACATCTAAAGATCTATAAACCAAAAGAACCTTCATGTAAGTGCTCATGAAGGACAGAGAGGGAGCTCCGTAGGTAATGGCTGTCTCAGTGGAAACCATAGCAAATGGCTAGGAAAAATGCTTTCTCCATTGAGCAGGCTCAGTCATGTTTGTGAATTGGCCCACAGAAATAAGAAAGTTTCTTAATCCATCAGTAAACAGCCAGATCTGGCAAACAGCCTCTAATCTGATAGATAACTCGATTCTAAGACAGTGGATGAGATATTATTTGCTTGTTACTATGACATGCAACTCCTTACTGACAAATGCTTACTTTTCCATACATTTATATTTCGGAGGGAGGAATCTCTTACAGATGTCAGCAGGGAGATACATCTCTAAGCAATTAAAATCTCACCTGTAGCTCTAGTCTAAAAGCAAAAGTGAATTTAGGTCAATACCCATATGATGGTATTGCACAACCTGGCAATTTTCACTACAGGATTTGATTTATTTATTACGCTTAAAAAAGAGAAAACATAACAAAAAAGACACATGGACCCCACACAAAGATGCTGGAATGAAAAAAAGGTCTGGAATCTCTTGCTCTGGCATCTGATGTGGGATCCCTTGGAGCCATAACTAATTTTTTACATTAAATCTATTGGCTGCATTGAGACCTTGCCGTTTTAGTGAGGTTCGGCTTATTGACGTGTGTTATCTCACATGTCATGTGAAGGCAGCTCATTTATTCATCACTATTTTTCCTGGCGCAGCGCACCATAGTGCACAGTAGTGTATTACTATGCGTTGTGGTGTGGTGCAATGTGTTGAAGTGCCATTTGGAATGTTAGTCTCTAATTACCTACCTATTATTTTTATAGTACAGTTTTAAAAAAAAGGAAGAGTCTGGACAACACAGTTAGGCTTCTTCCTAGTAAATTGCACTTCTTTTTGATAGACAGCAAGGCCTTTTTAGATGTTTTTCCTTTAGAAATTAGCTCTTTTACATTTGTTATAGCTAGATGACTAATGTTTTTTCTTTTGTCTTGGATTTAGGTGATCTATTTAAAGAAGACACCAGAAGAGGCATTCAGATCTCTGCTTAGTGGGTCCAGCCCTCAGTACCTCCCGTTTAGGTGAAAAGACCTTATGACAGCGTCATTCCTTTCTTTTGCATTTTATACATCTTCATTGTTACTTTTGAACTTGGGTTCTAGTAAGTTGTACAGCAGATGGGACTAATACAGTATTACTCAATATTAGGCATCATTCACAAATCCTATTCGTGCCATCATGTGAGAAGTATACTATGCAGGGGCGTATTTACCGCGAGGCAAAGTAGGCGTTTGCCTAGGGCGGCACCTTCCTGGGGGGCGGCCGTAGTCAAACGCCTATGTTGTGAAGATGGGGGGGGTGCTAGTAAGGTGCCGAGGGCGGCCGAAGCTTGGCTTGCCTAGGGCAGCCAAATGCATAAATACACCACTGATACTATGGATACCTGTGGCCAGGATCCAATGTGTTTCAATACAACTTAATGACAGGCTGAAAGGAGTCGGGGTTATCTGTGGCTGCAGGCTTGTATCTGCACATCCAGTGGGTACATGCAGTTAGCGAAATATGTTCCTCTATGGATGCTATCTCTTTACGTTCAGGGTCGGACATCTGTCCCTAACCCTAGGTAACTGCTAGATGTGCAGATACATGCTTAGAGCCACAGACAGCCATGGGTCTTTAAAGGAGAACTATGGGGTTAGGAATTTCCCCATAGTTCTCCTAAGGGTAACGGGGGGGACACAAACTAGCGTCCTCCCGTCACCCAAAGCTCAGTATACCGCTAGCTACAGCTCGCGGTATACTGAGACGCCGCAGCTGAAACGGATCCCGACAATTGTCTGGATCCGCCCAGCTGTGTGAGTGACAGCTGGCTCTGCCTATCTAGAGGCAGAGCCAGCTGTACCCACCCCCTCCCCCGTCCATTCCGCCAGTCAGCGCTGGAGGATCGAAGCGGGGAGGGGGGAATCCAGTCCCTCCCCTGTCACGGCTCTCTGCAGTGACAGGATCGAGAAGTGAGCGATCGCCTGTATTGGTTCGCTCACTTCCCGATCTACTGAGCCGACCTGTGACAGTTTCATTGTCACAGGTCGGCTAGAACTACGAGGATGAGTGAAAATCACTCACCTCATAGTTCTCCTTTAAGCTTGCCAGTGAATTGTACAGGCTGAGCGGCTGCTGTTGCTTGGAGTGCCTGAGATCCCAACCGGAGGTACCTGCAGTATACTTGTCGCATCATGACATGATTAGTCCTTACATTCAGTGGACAGAAAGCAGATTTTTATTTTCAAAATAATTTCAATCACATAGTAAACTTGTCCTTTCTGCATGTTTTAGCCATGTGCCTTGTTTGGTAAATCTCCTCCAGTGTGTAAAACATTTTACACTTACTGAAAGCACCACTTATAATGGCTTTAGCATTATAACTCTACAGTATTTAGATCTATTTAGCTTCAATTTAACTACGTTTTATTTGTAATATTCAAATGTAGATCCTTGTAACAAGCCTAAGATCGGTGCACTATAAAATGATCATTTGATTCGTAAAATACTAATTAATGCCTGACAGAAATTCCTAACTATTGAGATTTTGGTTTCGGCAGGCAGATGCTACAGGTAATGCTTTCTTCCAGCTTTGTAAGCAGAATTTGTTCCACGTGTCTTATACCGCAGGGGGAACCATCCCAAGAATTAACTATTTTATGACCCCAAAGTCTGCTACATATTTACAACCCTCAGAATAGGAACAAAACTTAAACATACTGTTCTACTGCACAGGTTTTATATTACCATATAATATATAAATAACATATCATATAT
>NW_017306821.1:559993-564655 GCF_000935625.1 Nanorana parkeri | reverse complement strand
ATATTTTTTCAAATTATTTAAAGTGTGTTTTCACTTGTGCAGTCAAATGTGAGAAACTGCCATGATAAGTTTATGTGCTCCCATTCTAACAGCATATCTAAAAATATAAACAAAACAAATAAAGATTTCTTACCTTCTAATTTTACAAATTTGGAGCAGGGTTATACGCAGGACTGCAAGCTATTCTGAATAATTTCAGAGCAGCAATGTGGGGACAAAGTGAGTTTCCTCTCATTAACATACAATGTAAAATCCAAGCCCTGAGATCTTTAACCCTTTGTTACCACAGGCAGTGTTGAAATCTATTGAAAATAGAAACATTGGGCTTTTAAGGTACTCAGTGCAACACCAGATTTCATAGTTTGATAAAAACCTAAGATTTTATTCATTACAAAAGTTAAAATATAGTAAAATACATGTATGTACACAAAATATTAAAAACAAACCCACTCCTACAGATAAATGGTCATATCTCCCGTAATCCCACACACGGATGTGTATAGGCACATAATATGAGTGTATTACAACTTTCACAAGGGAATTTCATAAGGAGTCTGTATATGGAATACTGTGGTGTGTGTTCTTGACGCGTTTCGCCTCCAAAGATACACTTGAAGTTGCCACAAGTGGTGTTGTAAATGGCAGGCTTTATAATTATCAACTGCTATTACATCATAGATTTTATATATGTAGTTTTCAGCTATAGAAGAACTAAAGGTTCCAGGGTGCTTGTCTGCATGGCCCGTGTACAACAATGTAAGGGCACACGGGGTGATACAGCCATTGGATAGAGTACTTTGTCGGATCTTAAAAGCATATACACATCATTTTACCCCCTAGCTTTGAATTCATGTACTTTTCAACTCCTGCATCAGAAGATTTGGTAGAGCTGTGGGTGGGTGTATCTCCCTGCAATGGTCACATCATATTATCACCTGTGCTGTCATGCATCATCTTACTCTCTGTGACTAGCCAAGCACTGCCTGCTCCTACAATAACTCTAGCGTGTAAATTGTTATCAGGTTAGACTTAGCAGACATTTGCAGTATCCTATAACACTGTTTTGGTGTCTCTTGTTTCAATCCCATATTCCTTCGTTCTTACCCCCTACGTATTGTTTAATACCCCTATAACCCTGGCCTCTATTATCACTAAATATTTTCAGCTAGCAGCTCAGACACAAGATGTTCTAGTTCCTGAGCTTGTCCCAACATGTTTGTCTGTCATCTAGCCAGATAAAAAAAGCTAATGACTCAGAGTGAACCTTATGATGTGTCTATGCAGCAATAAGAATGTTAAATATTGGCTATCCACAGTTGCACCTCACTACCTCAATTGGGAAGTACATATTAGTAATGCATCTATACTTTGTATGTGTGTGCAGTAAAAATATATTTATTCAGTTACATTGCTAACACTGTCATGAGTTATACTAGATACACAGAGCTATTTATTATATGGCTGTTTGTTTGTAAAAATGACACAGGCCACCCAGATGGCTATGTGGTATGCAGGGATTAGAGCTCATCGATGCTTTGCTAAGTGCTGCATACACTAAAAATCTTAGAGCATCAGAGGTGTGTTCCCTGTTGTGCTGATTCAATAATGTATTGCAAAGCTGAAGTGCAATTTACAATTATCTGCAGATTTCACAAGTGGTGAAAGGTTCCTCTGGGTCACTGTGCAATGGATTTGCTTTTTGCCCTGCTGAATTAGCCTGTAAGTTTGTGAGTGCTAAACCTGCGAGTGCTGAGCCAGTTGTCAGTGTAATGTCTAATGTGTCAGACTTAAAATGTATTTCCACATTTGCATCGAATTTGGGATAACACATACTTCAGAGTTGTTACGTGTTCCCATTCACATAGCAGTTTTAAAAAATACTTAAAAATGGGTGTTTACCATTTCACTTACTCATTTCTAAAAACTCTAAAACTGAAGTTTTTCCATTCTCTATAATTTCAAGGAGGGAGCTGGAGAGTTATTTTTCACCATCCGTGCTGTGATAGCAGATCTTATAATCATTTGTAGATTGGAACACCGTCTGTCCTAACAAAGGGTTAAAGATTGAGAAGCTTTGCTTCTTGTATTCTATGTTAATGAGAAGAAACTTCTTCTGTCCCTACTTTGTCTTGGGGACAGACTTACTTTAAAATTGTTCAAAGTAGCTTGCAATCTTACCACTGGCCTGCTACACATAAACATCTGAAAGGTAAGAAATTATTTTAATTATTTTTAGTTATGCTGCGTGAATGGGAAACACATAAATATGTAGAGGGGTTTTTCTCCTATTTGACTACATAATGGAAATAAACTTTAAGGATTCATCTCTTCCTAGTATGTCGCTGCAAATGTAGTCTGCAAATGTAGCTGTGGTATCAGGTCTCTCTTCTGTGGGCTGTACAACCTGAAGGAGAATAGGGGTAAAGAAGGGCACAGTTTGTAAAGGGTTTAAATCATGTTCAGAAGGAAGCATTTTCCAAGGTGTATTGAACAGAGGAACAAGGGGACACTGTGTAAAACTGGCAGACAGAAAGGTCAGTTGTAACCTTAGAAAGTATTATTTTACTGCCCAACTAATACGTTGCTGTGATAGAGAAATGAACAGTAGCTAAATGGAAACACGTTTTGGATATGCACATGTCTGTTTTAGGACAATGATATTAAAGATGAACTCCAGCCAAAAATTATTTTTGTATTATTGCACAATAAAAATAAATTACTGTTAATGAAGTGTGTCCCATCTCTGATCACTGCAGAGTTCTTTAAATCTCTTTCTTTCATTCAGCCTGCACTCGCTCTGAGAGTTCCAGCTGCACTACAGTGCTGGCTGTACCCTATTCTACATTCAAAAAAAGCCTTCCATTTTTTTTTTTATCAATGCAAGGCATTTTGTGATTGGAGGGGAAAGTTTTGACTGGAGATCGGGTTTAACCAGTAACTGGGCAGTATTGATTGGTTACAGGTCTAGGTTCAGCAACAACATGTCCCCAAAAAATGAGGTCAGCTGACTATACGGCATGACCACGTTTTTCTATCAATGGATTTTTTCTTCCCTGATGGAACGGTCATATTGCAAGTTGCTCAAATTGTGGAAAAGTGCTTCAGGGAGCATGAATCATAATTTTCACACATGTATTGGCCACCACAGACTTAAACCCCATTGAGAATGTTTGGGATGTGCTGGAGAAGACTTCACACAGTGGTCCGACTTTCTCATTATCACAAGATCTTGGTGAAACATTAATGGAAATAAATGTGACACTGCATAAGCTTACCACATGCCACAGTGAATGCCACAGTGAATGCATGCCAAAATTAAAGCTAAAGGCAGTCCAACAAAATATTAAAGTGTGTGACTTTTTTTTATTGGCCAGGCACTGTGTGTTTATGTATGTATATATATATCTATATATATATATAGATATATATATACATACATACATACATACATAAACACACAGTGCCTGGCCAATAAAAAAAAGTCACACACTTTAATATTTTGTTGGACTGCCTTTAGCTTTAATTTTGGCATGCATTCACTGTGGCATTCACTGTGGCATGTGGTAAGCTTATGCAGTGTCACATTTATTTCCATTAATGTTTCACCAAGATCTTGTGATAATGAGAAAGTCGGACCACTGTGTGAAGTCTTCTCCAGCACATCCCAAACATTCTCAATGGGGTTTAAGTCTGTGGTGGCCAATACATGTGTGAAAATTATGATTCATGCTCCCTGAAGCACTTTTCCACAATTTGAGCATCTTGCAATATGACCGTTCCATCAGGGAAGAAAAAATCCATTGATAGAAAAACGTGGTCATGCCGTATAGTCAGCTGACCTCATTTTTTGGGGACATGTTGTTGCTGAACCTAGACCTGTAACCAATCAATACTGCCCAGTTACTGGTTAAACCCGATCTCCAGTCAAAACTTTCCCCTCCAATCACAAAATGCCTTGCATTGATAAAAAAAAAAAATGGAAGGCTTTTTTTGAATGTAGAATAGGGTACAGCCAGCACTGTAGTGCAGCTGGAACTCTCAGAGCGAGTGCAGGCTGAATGAAAGAAAGAGATTTAAAGAACTCTGCAGTGATCAGAGATGGGACACACTTCATTAACAGTAATTTATTTTTATTGTGCAATAATACAAAAATAATTTTTGGCTGGAGTTCATCTTTAATATCATTGTCCTAAAACAGACATGTGCATATCCAAAACGTGTTTCCATTTAGCTACTGTTCATTTCTCTATCACAGCAACGTATTAGTTGGGCAGTAAAATAATACTTTCTAAGGTTACAACTGACCTTTCTGTCTGCCAGTTTTACACAGTGTCCCCTTGTTCCTCTGTTCAATACACCTTGGAAAATGCTTCCTTCTGAACATGATTTAAACCCTTTACAAACTGTGCCCTTCTTTACCCCTATTCTCCTTCAGGTTGTACAGCCCACAGAAGAGAGACCTGATACCACAGCTACATTTGCAGACTACATTTGCAGCGACATACTAGGAAGAGATGAATCCTTAAAGTTTATTTCCATTATGTAGTCAAATAGGAGAAAAACCCCTCTACATATTTATGTGTTTCCCATTCACGCAGCATAACTAAAAATAATTAAAATAATTTCTTACCTTTCAGATGTTTATGTGTAGCAGGCCAGTGG
>NW_017306821.1:540577-559867 GCF_000935625.1 Nanorana parkeri | reverse complement strand
TATATATATATATAGATATATATAGCAAAATTTGCAGTCATGAATGTAGAAACCATGCATTACGAATTGCTTAATTCTGATGCTCAGATAGGGCAATCCTACATGCCCAGATTCAACAAACATGTGGAAAATCTTCTATTTGCTGAGAATTTACAAACTGATTTTCTCATACCTGTTTCCTTGCAACTGCGTGCTCATCTTTACCTGCCGTCAATATTTAGTTTGCCCAGCAATTGCAGCACAAATATTTGACAAGCTCTGTATATTTAGACAGCACATATACAGAATGTCACTTCATATTCTGAAAAGAATCGGACAGGCAAAGATTTCAGCCTCTCATTGGTCCTTGTCCTGGTTGTGCGAGTGAAATATTTTCCTTCCCGGTGAACATGGTGGGATTGCCAAGCCATACAGCGTGTCCCCAAGGGCAGAAGATTGCTAACTATAACCAAGCTTGGGAGTGCTGAATTCTTGTGCAAAGCATGGTTCTTATAAGGATGGTTGTTTCATATCTTACTCTGCCCCCTGAACCAGTAACACAGACAAAGCGTTTTATATCTGTGCCATACTAGAATGCTTACACTACACGTCGACAGTAGATCAGGCTGGCATTATATCAAGGTTCTCATTATTAATGTAAGGCCTCAGCAGGCTTTTTTATTCTGTTTTATGGTGTTAAAAATAAAATGTGCCATGGAAGAGTTATCTGTTCAGCACAGAGTGCACCAATGGGTTAGGGTAATATCCTTGGTTTCATTACCATATTAGAGATAAGTGAATGGATCAGGCAAATCTGTTTTCCAGCCATTTACAATTTTTAATTTCTACCTCATGGCACACCCCTCCAGCACCTCATATATTATATATGAATGCTTTTTGGATTTGAGTGCAGATATTTTTTCCGGTTCTGTTGCATAGTTTGTGGGTTGTTGTTGACCAGACCTGCTTCTGAAGCACTCTTTTAATTGTGCCAGTTAGCCCTGCATTGGCACTGTATGTCCATTAAAATAAGTGATGTTTATGTAAGTATTTGACATTATGGCAAGAGAAGGATCACTTTGACACAGTTGGCCAGCTTGAATATGTAGTCAACAATGTTAATGCAGACTGTGGTAGCAGTGTTTAAAGGTTAAATGAGAATCTTAAAAACCAACTCAGGGTTGGCCTGAGTTGATCACATAACTTCACAACCACACTTAGCTTTCTCAGTACCTGTTTATTTACCTTCAACTTCATAGAAAATAATACTGTTTATACAAATTGCAATATCTGATAGCTGACTATAGAACCAATAGAATAGAGTGCGTGTGCTTTAGTTTCTGGTTGCACTAACGTTCCAAAAATGCGAACAGATCTCTATAATGGAGCAAATCATTCTGCCAGTAGTCCCATAGATTATGTAAGCGATCCTTTCCCATTTGGGCCACACACAAATGTATACATTGGAGAAATATCCTGATAACTGGTCCTCAAGCTAAAGTAGCTGGACCAGCCTGCGTGTGGCTGGGCTTTATTCTTCTTATAACAGGACAACTAAAAGGTTGGATGTTATTATGTCTTTGGCAGTCCAGCTTTGACTTTTACTGTATTTGTTGCCCCATGACTACTAAAATGAAATCTGATTATCTTTCTTTACAGAGATGCTTCTTTCGGAAATTGCACATATAACCTTACCATACTGGACTGTTTGCAGGGAATCCGCAAGGTAACATTTATTGTCCTTCTTTTATACCTTGAGTTATGCATAATTATCCTATGGGTACCATACAAGAAACATCATTTCATACAACAGTTTAATGTACTTTGAACTCTAATGCAGTGCTAGATTTCTGGGTTAGAAATGTACCTTGTCATCATTTAAATACATATGTCCTATGAATAAACCTGTCATGAGAGAATAAGGATGCTGCCTTTACTAGTAAAATATGAATCTCTGATTCTGAACAATTATGTAGCTAAGACTTTTCTGGTCTGTAGTCATCTGGGTCATTGACTCAGAAGTCAGTGTTGAAGCCAGTGGATCAGCATAACAGCCAGTAAACTGACGCTGGCCGTACATGGCTTGAATTTCAGACGATTTCTGCTGAATTGGCCCACATTTGAGCCATTGACAGCCCTGCAATCACTACTCGTCTCAACAAAAGCCACTGTCAGAATACAATAGAAGCAGCAGGGGATTCCTCAATCAATTTACCCCTCAGGTTGAACAAAAAAAACGTGTATATCTGGCTTTGCTCAGGGAAGGGAATGTACAAGTTTGAACTCTGATTTCTGAAGTCAGAGCTCAGCCATTGCCTGTCTCCACCCTATATTCACTCATGTTGCAGTGTGAGGCTCAGGGCATTGAATTGAGGGATGTAAGGAGTTGTGGCAAAGATTTCATATGTTGCATTTGACTTCAAAAGCATGAACATAATTGCTGCTTTTTCAAATGTTAACCAACTTTATTACCAATATTTATGTTATGGGTGGAAAGTAGAGTATCTGAGTAAAACTCACAAATGTGGGAAGTAAAAAAGTCCCAGTTCTCATGCAGGACTGTACGTGCTGAAACAGACGTAAATGTCCTGAACATGGCTATACAAACGAGACAAATTAATACTAACATTTAAAATGTATTTAACTTTTCATTTTTTATTGATGTCAGTGGCAGTGTTAGAAACTCCAGATGAGTTTATAACTTTATTGGACTGCTTCCTGAAGCCTGCCTTATTTATCTGTCTTAGGTAAAAAGTGTGTATATACTTAATTACCCAACTATGGTATTAAAAATCATATAGGCAAGTATAGGCATACAAGTTCCCCTGACAATTAAACTGTATTGTCCTTGCAAAGGCTTGTCAGGATAGCTTAGGTGAAGGAATTATGTGAGTGTTGTCACGGTGTTGCAGCTGAAATAGCCATTTTAATTTGGATTATGGCATTAAGATTGTTTGCTAAGCAACTGAGAGTCCCAGACTCTATAATAGTGCAGGATCCCAATTTCATACATTATGGTGAGCAAACCAATGTATGGACGAGGAGGGTGCTAAAGTGACATTACGGGTGTTCATGAACATGTAAATTGTATACATCAACAGCATACTTTTTCTTCATAAAGAAATTGTTTGATTTGAAATCCACCATATAGAATAATGGCACGTTTTCACTAAGGCAGCAGTGACCCGATGTTCTGTGTTAACATAAACACTCATAAACGACAGTCCAAAGTTATAATGCAAGCAGATTGTTGTTGAGGAGACACGGTTTGATAAAACATAGAAATGGGAGGTTATATAAGAGGTTAGCATCTCTCTCTCTCTCTCGAATATTATAATAAACATGTTGAAATAAGACCTAATATGAAGGAGAATATGTTATAAAGGAATCAGAGAAATCCTAGTAGATGAAGTATGGATAAATCTAGAGTAATAAATATCATATTGGAGTAAAAGTATTCCTTAAGTATTTTACAGGACAGAGGAAAAACAAGCACAGATATCATGTGATCTATAATCTACGACTAAAAAAAATCCTAAGGAGGCCTATTAATGTGCAGTGTCAGGTTTAGGGTATGGTACCATCTTAGCAAAATGTTAAGAACAAAACAAAAACAAAAAAAGATAGAAGGTCTTTAGAATAGAAAATAAAATAAATGTATTTACAAACTATATTTTGCTGCACCATTGCACTAATTTTGTTGCTATTTCTTGATAAATTGCACATAACCTCTCTATATACAGGGGTCTATTCACTAAGCTGCCGAAGGCAGTCGAGTGAACAACCGACCCCAAGTGAAGTGAGCCAAACACTGTTCGGCTATTCACTTCAGGCTTGTACGGCTGATTTCAGCCATATATCGGCTGAAATCAGCCGTACATTGGCTTGCTTCGCATGGCTTCGGGTCGGCCGAACATGCTCAGCATGTTCAGCCGACCCAAAGTGCAGAAGGAGTTTGACTCAGCCGATCCAACATCTGGATCAGCTAAGCCGAACCTCCGGCAGGCTACTCGCTGCTGTTCGGCCTATTCTCATAGATGCCGAACAGCAGTGAGTGAATAGCCGAATGCTGCCGAGCGGCATTCGGTTTGGCAATCCTGCTCGATACCTCTGTGGAATAGAAAAATAGTTAAAAAAGTAGAAAAAAAAAGAATGGAAAACTGTTTTCTATTGGCCGGGCGGTTCTGCTGCCATCAAAATAAAAAAAAGAAAGAAAAAACTCTCCCCTTTCACGGACGCTCTGGGAGTCTCCTGCTATTATATAGCGGCTCCCGGCTGCCCGGGAGAGAAACACTTTCTCTGGGAAAGTTTTACTCTGCTCGTTCGAGCAGAGTAAACCTTCCCCTGCTCTGTTGTCTTTTTTTTTCTTTCTTCTGATATGGGAGCCGTTGGCTCCCATCAGAACAAAAAAAGAAAAAAAATAAGCATAGGAATGCATAGTTACATTTCTATTGGCTGTTTCAATTTGCAAAAGCCAATAGCAAACTAGCTATTGCACCCGCCCTCTGCTGCTGTCAATCACTTGAGGGGACCTGATTAGAGAACTGCAGGTCCCCTCTGCTGATTGACAGCAGCAGTGGGCGGGTGCAATAGATAGTTTGCTATTGGCTATTGCAAATTGAAATAGCCAATAGGAATGTAGCTATGCATTCCTATGTAAGCTACGGCTAGATCCTTCGGCAGCTTACTGAATAGACCCCACAGTAGATATAAAAACTACCCAAAAATGATTTCCCATAAAAAATAACAAGTTCATAAAAGCTGAAAAGTAACTGGTTGTTCTAGGTTGCAGAACATTATCACTCTCATTATCATGCCGGTGACTATATCCTGTTATGCTTTAACTGCACATCGGATAACTTTTCTGTCTTAGTTCATGACCTAATGTATATTTAACTCATATCAGACTGTTAACTCATATCAGACTGTTACTATCTGTAAGGTACTGATTGCCTCCAAGCGGGGACAAGTGTTATTGCAACAGAAAGAAGTGTGTCTTTACTATTATTCTGGGGAAAATAATTTCCCCATTACCTAAAGCCTCAACAGACAGGCAGCTAAAATTATTTAGGAGGAGATCAGCAATGGCAGTACCCTCTTTTATCTCATCATGGGTCTACTTTAAATAATGATGCAGGTTGTTATTTCTTTAGAAAGTGTGGTCAGATTGACATTGCTTGTAGATTTTTATGATTCATGCAAACGTGTCCCTATTAGCTATTATAATTATAGTTTAGTGCAGGTCTTGGCATCTGTAAAAATGATTAAATCTTTGTATGTAGATATGCCCATAGGCAAGGTAGATTCCTGATCTCCAATGCGGAATTATAGTCAGTGTAAATTTCTGACATTGGAAAATCTTCATGAACTAGAAGTATTGACATACCAGATGTACATCTCATACAGTTTAGACTGAAATGAAAAAAAAAATAAGGATAAAGAAATACTATTTAGTACACCTAATTAGAGATGATCTATTACATGTCTTTTTAGTCTGATCAACATAAACATTGAATAACTGATCTCTCATTATTCTGAACGACTTTAAAACATTCTATTTTGCATGTGTCATCAAGTTAAGCCTAGAATTACTCAGTCACTCATTGACTTTTGGTCTCTATTTCAGGCACTTCATCTTGGGTTCTTTAATTTTGAAAACTTTGATGTGGATGAATATGAACATTACGAGGTGAGTTAATCCCTTTACATCAAAAGAGTGACATAATCACTAGAGCATACAAGTATTAAATATGACTGCGTTTTGTAGCGATTACAGTGATCATGTGGGACACTGGATGGGGATCTGCAGCTTGTTATAGGATTGCTTTGTTGTTTACAGAGGGTAGAAAATGGGGATTTCAATTGGATCGTTCCCGGAAAGTTTTTGGCATTTAGCGGTCCTCATCCGAAAAGCAAAATTGAGAATGGTAAGTTACTATGAATTGCTTAACATTTTATCACATTTAAATCTAGAATTTTTACCCACCACCAGTTCTGTTGCATATATTACATCAATGTATACTTACCCCTGCCAAGCTGTCATTTAGTATTTCTTTTATTGCAGACTGATAAGATAGCTCAAAATAGTTTTGCAATAAAAAAGAGGCCAATGCAGAGCTTGTCAGTCAGTGTAGCCAACCAAGCATGTGCTTCCCTCATCAATTACATTGACAGTGAGATGTAGTGTAAACAGATTGAGAAAATATTTGTATTGATACTAAGCAATGTTAGCATACAGGACTAAAGACTTTGTAAAAGGTGGCAAAACATTGGACTTACAACAGCACAAGAAGGCACATTCAAATATTTGTTGATTTCCTTGTGTGCCAGTTGTGAGTCTATGAATGTTTTTTAGGCATTTTACACATGTAAGTCTATGAATGTTTATTGACCAAATTGTTGTAAAAAACAAAACAAAAAACTAATTCGATAAAAAGGAAATGGAAAAGGAAAGTGGACCTTTCAAAATCTTTACAAGAGTGAACGAATACATTCCTTACAGGTCACAAGCTACAATTTTTTTAAAACTCTACTTTATATTATCATCAAAAAACAGTCTTTGAGCTCCAGGCAAGTGACGTTGCCTAAGCTGATGTGGTGTTTTGAGTTTGCTGTTGCCTGGAAGAAGCATTTTCTCAGTCTCCTCTTCTTCATTGGTCAGACTGTGACATTGTAACATTGTGGAAATTCAGTAGGCGAGAGCCAGCAACAGGGACTGATCTGTGTCCAATCTGTAAATACAACCAATAACTTTACAGGCATCAGGATGTTAGGAGCATGTCTAATGCTGCTATGGCTGTCACAACCTCTCTGCAACTTTTGGTGGTTGCTTGTTGCCACTGCACCTATCCCAGACTTCTTGTCAGCTGTGGGCTAATGAGTCTGGTATATACCTTCAGCACCTCTCTGTCAGCTGTGGGCTAATGAGCCTAGTATATACATTCAGCACCTCTCTGTCAGCTGTGGGCTAATGAGCCTGGCCATATACCCTCAGCACCTCTCTGTCAAATGTGAGCTAATGAGCCTAGCCACACACCTCTCATCCATAGATTGGTTAGTGGCACTTTATTAAAGCATCACAAGGCCAGGGCTCTTGGCTTGTGATAGTTCCGTCTAGTCCAGTCTAGTTCTGCTTAGTTCTGTCTAGTGCTGTCTGCTTAAGCATGTATTCTGCCTCTGTAAATCTTGATCTTGTATCCTGTTCCTGTCTTGCATTCTCTTCCTGTCTTGTACTGTATATAGCATTCTCTTCCTGTCTTGTATCTTGCCGCCGGTCCTGACCTCAGCCTGTCCCTGGAAACCTGTCCACTGCCAGTCAGTACTTCTGCTTGTTACCTGGGGCCCACCTGCAACAATATACAGTCAGAGCACATAGTATTAAGTGCCACTTGCCTTAAAGTGACATTAAAGTCACAATACCCCCCCCCCTGCTGCTTTAAGGACTTACCTTAAATTATGCCTCTTGATCCGATCATCTTCTTTTCAGTAGTTTTCAGGAGGCCCTCCAGCGCTGGTGCTAGTCTCTGATCCAGTGCTGACTGCTGTGTCCCACGGTGTCTGTCCTCATGCACGCTCCCGGCTGCGTGCATTGACTTACACTGTGTCTCTTTATTTCTCCTGGCCGAAGATCTCTACTGCGCATGCGCCCACCCCATGATCCTAGAGAATCTTCAGATCTTCAGACGGGAGCGCGCGGGGGAGACACAGGCAAGTAATAATTACCTATTTGGTAACGTTTTTTTTAAATTAATTTTTTATGTTTTTGCATATTTCTACTACTTGGTAACAGTAGATATATGCAAAAAAACCACAAAAAAACGAGTGTTTAATTCTATAGCCTCTGACTGAAGTGTCTGCATCTGGTCCTGACATACTTGTGCCATCTCTGAGTCTGTATCACAGTCCAGGAAGTACATGCTGACTGTTGATGATATCTGAACAAGTATAATTTTGTAGAGAAAAGAAAATGAAGTCAGGGGGAGTACTGCGATTTCTGTGAGCGATAATAAATACCTGTAACTGTTACACGTACACCTTGCTTTGCATGTACTTGACATGAGAAAATATATATGTTGGTAGGTCAATCATACGAGATTGCACTGGTCATGTAACCCTTTAATTATGGTCACAGTAAATGAATAATATAATAATAATGGTCATGTATGGACAAGCTGAAAAATAAGAACAAAATCTGTTCTGTCACCGTGGGTTGTGCCATCATTTTTTCTTTACCTTCACTTTTAACTTTCAGTTTTTGTGTTGTTCTATAATGATATCACATAGTTCCTAAAACAAGTATGTTGTAATGTCTGGATAAAATCCTCTGTTGTTATCTGTTCAAATAAATATTTGTATAAAACTTCACATAAACCTACCAAACTATTACAAAAACTAATCATGTCAATATTTCTCTGAAGGTTACCCACTGCATGCCCCAGAAGCATACTTCCCATATTTCCGAAAACAAAATGTCACCACTATCATCAGGCTCAATAAGAAGATTTATGATGCTAGACGGTTTACAGATGCTGGATTCGACCATTATGATCTATTCTTTGTGGATGGGAGCACACCTAGTGATGGCATAGTGCGGAGGTTCTTGAACTTGTGTGAGAACACCGATGGGGCTATTGCCGTTCACTGCAAAGGTAAGCTGAAAAGTAATGGAACGTGTTCACTTCTGTATGATAGTGGTATAACCAGCACCATGAGAGCAAACATGGTTGCTATGTGGCGTAAGGACGAGAAGGCCTGTGCAGGAGTTCATTAACCTTACTGCTTACACCTCCTCAGACAAATACTTGGCATACCAACGGTGCTGCCTGCTCTTTATTTACAGCTTTTAGTTTAATTCTTACTACTTCATAGGTTTTCTATTTTTTAATTGGAAAGATTATTATTATTATGCAGGATTTATATAGCACCAACAGTTTGCACAGCACTTTACAATACAAGGAAGATATTACAATTACAATACAATTCAAGACAATATGGTAAGGGGGGCCCTGCCCGTGAGAGCATAAAGATGTCTTTAGTAGATTGTAAAACAGACTTGAACAATAAAAAAAGATACAACAGCCAAAGAGATAAAGCATTACACTATGTAGATCATCACACAGAAAAAAACAAATGCAGTATGAGTACATAAAAGAAAATAGTTCTATAAAAGTAGATTAGCAAATAGCCGTGATACAAGGCTGTCACTGCTATTGACAGCCTTGTCAAAAGCAATAGCGGGAAAGCCTCAGTAGGTAACAATAAACTAAGCAGTATTTAAAAATCTGTTGGCCATTTGCGCCCCCACTGAAGCGTGCCCAAAAAACACCCAATATTTTGTAAAGCTCTGTCCTGTCCTATTGCCAGGATGAGCCAGTTGTTGGACGCCTGCCCCCAGCATCACATTAGTGTACACCATCCAAGTTCAGAGCCCCATGCATGCGCAGAGCAGCTGTGGTGATGGAGAAGGAGCACTCTGTAAATTTGGGGGGGAGGTGGGTGATCTTCCAACGGCTGGCTCATCCTGGCAACAGGACAGCATGGAGCTATGCAGAATATTGAGAGTTCTCTGGGCTGGCCTTGATGAGGATACACATTGCCTACAGGTATGGAGAATACATTAATGAAGATTTTAAAAAATGTCTTAGTTCATTGTTCCCTATGGGAGCTTCGTGACTGCACAGGCTATTTTGTTTAACAAATGTGAACTAACCCTTTAAGCTAACAAGAAACATATACTGTTAAGTATAATGTTACTGTTGTAGAACAAAGCTGATGAGTGCGCCATTTGATAATAAAGGTAACTACAGTAATTTAAAGTGTATTTCCACTTTTGCAGTCAAATTTAGGTAAACTCCTCCATATGTTTGTTATGTGTTCCTACTCACACAGCATACTGAAAAATAACTTTTAAAAAAATGTCTTACCTTTTTAGATGTTTTGTTAAATCAGGCAAGATGGCTGATTCCAGGTTTTTCTTAGCCCTTTTACAGTGGTCTGCCCCAATGGAAAGTCTTGGGACTGAAATTTGAGGATTGTGTTTATCTGATAAGCTTCATTAACATACAATGGGCAAGCCACCTTAGACCCCTCACCCCTCACAGCCCCTCCTGACATTTTCAAAGAAATAGAAGCAAGAAGGATTTATTATTATTTTTTTTTAGCTTCTGCTATGTGATTTGGAACATGTAACAAATATAAAAAGGTGTTATCCCAATTTGGCTGCAAAAGTGGAAATACACTTTAAAGCTTGTACTGTGCGATTTCATCTTTTTTCTTACACATGTACACATGCTCTATAGGAAGAGGAGTATGTGCGAGTTCACCTTGGTTAGTTGTCTTGGGGTGATAACTTTTCTATCTTCTTAGAAATGGGAAATACAGATTATATTAACATAGTGATGAATTTAGAGCATAACTAACAATGTTTCATTCAGTCAGAGGATGATGAACATCCACAAGAGTACTAGATGTAACACCCACTATTGAACCATAGCTCTGGATGGAGCAATGTTGTTTCTGTTTCAGGAGATTGTGCCTTCTTCCATTATTTGACCATTGGAAGCATTGCAGTAATGGTTCAGTGGGTAAACTTCTCTGTGCCCTGAAGCAAAATGTGTAGTAGAGCGTATGATAGCTTCCTATTAGTGACATGTAATATACATACAAGTGATTTACACATGTTGACACACTTGTGAGTATGAAAACCTCTTCTATTCAATAGACAATAGACACACTTTAAAAAGAATGTATAACCAAAAGCATTTTTTCTTGTTTTAAATATAGTAGGGAAGTTTTTTTTTTTTTGCTGCTTACAGATCAGAATACTTTCTATTACTTCCTGTCCTGGAGGCGCAACAGGAAGTGAGAGGCAATCTCTACTAAAGCTGGCCATTCACAGCTCAAATTTTGGCCAAAAACGGAGCCATGGCATGATACATTTCATTTGAAAAAATGAAGGAGCCAGGCAGAAAAAAAAGTCGTCTGAATAGTGACTGCAGCCAATCAGCTAGAGCCACAGTCCAGGTATTCTAACAGCTGCGGTTGTCGGCTGTCTGATTACAATAGCCAGCAGGGGATATTCATCCTTGCACACTGTTTAGCTTGGGTGGGTATATCGAGTGAAATTGTTACAGGTAGGGCCAACTTTAGTGAGGGGAATTCTCTTTTAGGAAGTTGTCACCAGAACAACTGTTCCCATTGGAAGATTTCTCCTTACCTCTTTTTCTGGCGACAACTCAGGAATTTTGTATTTTCCAGCATCTTCTGCCTCAGTGATAGTGGTCAACATGACAAATAGAGAGTTGGATCTCCCCAGTGAGGATACAGAAAGACAACAAGTTGAAAAGTTGACAAGGGTTCTAATATTTTCCTGCGCTATTCAATATTTACTAAAAAAGATATGACAATACACATCCAGTGTACCGGGTGACACCCTGCACCTGCAGTGACGAAATCGCGCTCGCACTTGATGACGTCACACGCTGTACTGCTGTTACCTGCCGGCGGCCATCTAGGTGATGAACAGCAGAGAGAGGAGGGGATGTTCACCCAGCGGGATAAGGTATGCCACCGGGTCCCCTCCGCTCTCTCTCCAGCAACTGTTAGGCTCTCGGTTCATGACCAGTGCTCGACTTTTCAGAGGGGGTGACACCAAAATGACTCAGTCATTTTGGTGTCACCCTTCCAATGGTGTCACCCGGGTGCAGGTCGCACCCCACTTGTGACGACACTGCAGAAGGGAAAGATCTTCAGCATTACAGAACAAGTCCAGATGAACGTGGCTAGCTACCATTATCTGTACTGTGACCTGCATAAATGAGAACCTTTACAGACGGTGGGGTTGATTTACGAACGTTGTCGAGCAGATACACTTGAATTGGATGTTTGCAAAGTGAACGTTTGCTTATTGTTGGTAATCTGGTGAAACAATGTGAAAGTCCACTTTGCAAAATACACATTTGTGTGAAAGGAAAAAAAAAAGAATCTCCCATGCATTTCAGCATCACTGGCACATTACAAACCACTGTTCATGCCGGTTGCGGCCTAACCACAATAATTTCTTGGTAGATGACCCTCCTCCATCCTGCCTAAGCCACATAAGATACCGGACAGTAAAGTCTATGTGAGCCCCCAACACAGTAAAAACAAGCACGGTGGCTCATGCATTGCGTTCTCTAACCCTTGAAATAGAAAAAAACTTTTTTTGCTTGCTTATGACTGGATAACTGAAGCCAGCGCAGCTTCACCTTATGTACTAAGCTAAGTGGATTTTCTCCTTGGTAAGTGAATTTTCACTGAACTTGGTGAATGAGGTGAGGTTGTGCTGACTTCAATTATCGACTCATATGTAAGAAAAATCCTGTTTTTTTAAGTTTCCTTGCACATGATCGTGTATTCGTTGCAAAGTGAATTTCCACATTGTTTCACCAGATTGCCAACAATAAGCAAACGTTCACTTTGCAAACTTCCAATTCAAGTGAATATGCTCTACTCCCTTAGTAAATAGGTGTCAGTGTGAGTGCCATTCATATGACTGTTATTATAATGTAAAATTGCTGCTTGGATGGGTATATTTTGAAATAACAAAATGTTATTAATCTCTTCCCGCCAGAGTAACACATAAATGTGACAGCATGGCCTTCACGCCTGCACTGATGGTTTGGCATTGCAGACCCTTCCATGAAAATGCTAGTTGCTTGGCTGTAAATGGCTTTGGACTGGAATGCCAGCCAGCTAGCATTTTCTAGGGAAGAATTCAAAAATGGCTGCCTACATATTTCTCTCAGTACAGGTTTGCATTAAAGAGAACTAAAGCCAAACCTTTTTTTGGCTTTTGTTCAATTCGGGTCACAGGAGGACATTTACTAATGTCCTCCTGTGACCCAAAGTCAGCATTTAGCGGGCCACTGCCTGATATATTCTGACAGAACAGGGCCACGCTGCAGCCGGGATATATACCGACAATATTGTCTGGATCCACCCCGATGCCTGACTGTCTGTCCCTTCAATGAGCGTTGGAGGAACATAGAGGGAGGGGGAATCCTTGTGGGGAGCGGTGACTGACAGTCATAGCTCTCTGCAAGGAGAAGATCTTGAACTGAGCGATCAGCAGCTCAGTTCTCTATCTATAGAGCCATCGTGTGACAGCTACAGTGTCACACGTCAGCTCTAAGTATTGGGAAAAGTATATTTTACTACTTTAAATTCTACATTTTAATGCTGTTCCTCCAGAGCCCACCAGGTGGTGCCACAGCTTTTCATTACGCCAATGTACTGAAAAAACTATTATTTAACTCTAGAGAGTGTTTATGAAAATGTTTCTATTCATACTCCAGTAATTAATGTGTACGTAACACTCTGCTTGGCTCCAAGTCATGTAATTACAGCCACAGGAGAGTAAATGTGTACATTATTTAGACTCTTGCTGGCACAGTGTTGTGTAATCATGTGTAATTCTTTAGCTGCTAGGCTGGGATCTATTGCAGCATGTGATTTTGTAGTCTGGCACCATGTAGGACAAAGCACAGGTTCACGGCCATTGACCCCTTCCCTTGCACCACATGCTCCCCTTTCTTTTGCTTTTTGCCAGTTTAGTAAAAAAATACTGCTGGCTGTCTTTTAAAAACCTGGTCACTAAGTGACTTGTGTAGTGAATACCCTGTATTTAGTAAAACGCTTTACATAGTCCTGTGGGTACGCATGTCATCTGTGAATGCAAAATACAGCAAGCAGTTGGGCTTCCAGTTGTAGAGGTAAACTAGTACAGGTTGCAATTAGCAGCAAAGTGAACTACAGGGGGAATTTGGGTGAAACTTTATCCACCAGTTTAGATACATTTGTGTGCATAGAGGGGCAGGATTTTGTAGCATTAGGCAGGCGCACAGACATGAACCAATGTGTGCTTATTTTGTACCTTGACATGTGCTTTGACCTGTGTAGACGCATGTTTTCTGTGTATTTTTGAATGTAGGATTTGCAGTGGATAGAGATAACAGCCATTGACCAAGGCTTGTTAATACCTGTTGCCAGTGTACCAGACCACACATTATATGCATTTTAATGCATTACCGTTCACTTCTATGGGCCTTCCAATGCACGCAGAAAAAAAAATGTAGTATTTTTAAAAATTCCCTGTGCAGCAACAGTGGATCAGACACACTCTTTACCATGGGGAACCACAACACATGCGGTTTAGTGCTTTGCAATGCATGTGTTAAAATGCAACAGTGTAAATCAGTGTAAGGACACCCTATTCTGATGCACTAAAACACATGTATTGTGGTTCCCCGTAGAAAATATAGTGTCCACAATAACTGAAATAACACTGCAGTGCATTTTTGCAAGATACTACATGTCCATTTTTTCCTGCATTTTGTTGCGTTAGGAAGCCCACAGAAGCCAATGGCAATGTATATTGCGTTTTGATGAAAACAAGTTTTAGTCAATAGTATTTCAAGTGTATTTGTTACATGTTCCCATTCACATAACATAACTTAAAAAAACGCAGCTTAACTTTTTTGGTCATCTTTCTAGAAACAACAGAACTGAAAATTCCTGCTTAGCTGTCACTCTGTAAGAGGGTTGGGAGAGATATTTTTTTGCCATAATTAACCCTGCCTGCATTGTGCTTGCAGATTTCATGATCAGTTGTAAAATAAATAAGAAGGACTATCTGTTATAACAAAGGGTTAAAGATCTCAAGACATTGCATGTTAATGTACTGTCCCTCAGTCTGTCCACTTATCCACTCATTGGCATCTTTTCTAACCACTAGATAAGGGGTGGGCAACTCCTGGCCTCCAGCTGTGCTTTAACTACAAATCCCATCATGCCTTTGCTCTGAGAGTCATGCCTCTTGCAATGCCTCATGGGACTTGTAGTTCCACAACAGTTGGAGTGCTGGAGTTGCCCACCACTGTCTGCAGTGTTCTTTGTATAATCCTGCTCCAAAGAAACAGCTAGAAAGGTAAGAAATATTAAAAAACGATCTATAGGTATTCTGTGTTCATGGGAACACATAACAAAAATATAGTGGTTTTAAAAAAAGAACATTTGACTGCAAGTGTGGAAAAACACTTTCAGATGGTAAGCTCTCATGGGCAGGGCCTTTCTAATCCTCTTGTATGGAATTTGTTTGTAGCTGTACTGTCTCCCTTTATTTTGTAATGCTCTGTGCAAACTGGTGGTGCTATATAAATCCTGTATTATAAAATAATAATAATAATAACAACGGTTGGTAACTCTTCACTCCAAATACTAATTTATAAAATGCACTGGAAACACGTGTCAGTAACACATGTCAACACGCAAAGGAAAGGCATGCTGACGCATGACACAGCACCTGCCTAACACTACAAAGCACATGCCTCTGCAAACATGCATTGAGCTAAATAAGCACTTAAGGATTTGCCCATTTCTGCCGATCAAAACACATACCCTCCCTTTTAGATTGTAAGCTCTCATGGTCAGGGCCCTCCTTAACATCTTGCCTTGATTTGTATTGGAACTGTAATGTTTTCCTTATATTGTAAAGCACTGCATAAACTGTTGGTGCTATATAAATCCTGTATAATAATAATAATAATAATAATAATAATAATAATGTAAACCCTATGCATTTCAGTACACAACCATGTGTCTGTAACAGAATTATCTGTTTTTTGATGTTCTGACCCTTTGGGGCTCATTTAAAATAGCTCCCCCCAGCGTATCACTTGGCACTAGTGCCCCTAGATGGTGCTGATGAGTATATAGATTTCCTATACAATGGACAGAACTGTTATGAATTAACCCCTTTACGTGCTACTTATCAGTGTAATAGTAGTAACAACTCAATGTAGTGTTAGGTAGGTGCTGTGTCATGCGTCAACATGCCTTTCCTTTGTGCATTGGTAGAAGGGTAGCAGATGCACTCAGCAATATGACAGTATTAGTGATGTATTTCCTCTCCAGTCTCTGGAGTGCCACAACGTAACCTTTACACTGGTGATGGCAGATTGTATGAGGACCTTGAAATGTCAGCTGCCTGCTCCATTCTTGCATGAAAAAGTTTGATAAAAAAAAAGAACTGTCTCTATTGCCAATAGCCACGGTTCAGTGAGTAGCTGGGTAACACCTACAGAAACTTTCATACATGAGTCTTAAAGCTGAACACCAGGAATTATTTGTTTATTATAATTTTTTAAAACTTACATTGATCCAGCTTGGTTACATCTAATTCTTCCTATCTTACATCTGAAGGACTGCTGGGGATACTGAAATTCACCGTAGCAGCCTGGGATACATACAGTAAGTGCTAGTCTCTTCCAGGTTCCTCAAGTGACTTGGTGTCTTTATACTGAACACAGGGGGTCACTCGCACGGCACCTCCGCCATTCTGAGAACATCTTGTATTCTTTTTCAGGGAATGCAAGGGGGGGAATTTATCAAAACTGGAGCAGATAAAATTTGGAGCAGCTGTGCATGGCAACCGATTGCTTACCCTGGGCAACTGCTCCAGATTTGTCTGCTCCAGTTTTGATAAATTCCCCTTAAGGTGTTTTTTTAATTGGATGAGGCAGAGATCATGACCCCTCTCCGTGTTGTCCAATCAAGATGTTCGCTGAAAGGTGGAAAGTGACCAACCCCTTGTGTTCAGTACACAGACTATAAGCCCCTTGAGCAGAACACTGGAGACCAGCGCTGACTGTATGTAGCACAGAATACTACAATTAATTTCTGAATCCCCAGCAGCCCTTCCGATGTGAGTAGGGCTGCAATAAATTTTCGATTAATCGGATAAAATTTTTTTAATAAATACCATCCTTAATTTAAACTGAAATAGACAAATGCAGTGTTACAAACATGAAGTTTACTTCAGAATAAAAATGCACGCACAATTTTTTGCAATTGCACTGCACTGGAATGCACGCGTTCCAGTGCGGGCTATCCCACTCTGGGTGGGAGATGCGTTTGGGGCGCCTTCGGCCTTTGTCAGGCCGAAGCCGAAAATGACCTTTTTTCCCATCTTCTATAATTAAAAAAAAAATATTTTATTGGAAGCACATGGCGCTTGAATAGCTTCAGCCAAGGAATGGCAGCTGCCAGTGGCAAAATTCCACAGACGGCAGCTGAATGTAAATACAGCAGGTAGTAGGCTGGTACAATAGCCAGCCTGCTATTGGCTATTTCAAATTGCAATAGCCAATAACAGGTTAGCTATTGCACCCGCCCACTGCTTGCTGTGCCCTCCTCCTTGCGTGGAGGAGAGAATAGATAATTAGAATAGTTGACAACTATTCTCAGAATCAACTATTATTGATTAATAGATTAGTTGGTTGCAGCACTGGATGTGAGATATAATGAATTTATGTAACCAAGCTGGACCAATGTAAGTAAAAAAAAAAAGAGAATGATCTCCTGAAGGTTAACTGTAATGTGTCTCTCTTTAAAATGCTTTCCAAAGAATTGTCACAACAGTCTAATCCTGTGCACATCTGTTTTTTTTCTCTAGCTGGCCTAGGCAGGACAGGCACTCTTATTTCATGTTATATCATGAAGCACTACAGGTTCACACACTCTGAAGCCATAGCATGGATAAGAATATGCCGACCTGGCTCTATCATCGGGCCTCAGCAGCACTTCCTAGAAGAGTAAGTAGTGTCTTAGTCTTTACCTTTTGCTGCTTCTTTGAACACAATCTTACTGTGAAATTCCTTTTGTATTCAGTATTAGAACTATTGTATACAGGATCTAAGGCAGATCCTTATTATAGTTTTTAGGATATTTTTATTTTAAAAAAAAGGAAAACATAATATTCTTACCCATTGCAACTGATTATGTGTTACTTTTCTGAGTTTGGTGTTATTCATTGAGGTCATATACTGTATATTTGTATGGATGAAAATTTCTCATGCATTGCCATGTTGAACGATTGCAATTTTAGGCTGGTATTACCATATGTCCTTGTGAAGGTCGCAGAGCTATATGAGGATGGAATGTGTACATGCTTTTATTTATACTGAATTCCATTCTGTAGTCTGTCACAGACCTGCTCCTTGTCAGCGGGCATATTCAAGTGATGGTTGTCAGTACAAATCAAAGGCATGTTCAGGTGATAGCGCTTAAAGAAGACATCTGTACAAAACTTTTCATACTGTTTTGGATGGAGAGTCATAAGAGCAGGGTCTATGTTAAAGCCTATCCTGGGGCAGAGAACCTCCCCTTGCAGCAGGGATACCTCTGGCCTGCAAGTGTTATCTGCTCTTTTATGTCTAGGGATTTGTATAAAGTAGTTTTACTTACCTGATCACTGCTACCCAGCAGTTGGCACTCACCTCTCTTCCATACTCTCTAGATGTGGACGGCCCCTTGGACCCTCACATCTAATGCAGGGCTATGTACTCTGCCTTGTATGTGATGATGTCAGTGGGCCTCCGACCACCAGAGTGCAGGGGGGTAAGAGGCTGCGGGTGCAGGTCCTCATCTCTGTGGGAGCAGGGATCATGTAAGTAAAATTCCTTCCTGATCCCCTAGACACAAACAAGCAGTGAACCCTTGCAGTACAGGGACACCACCTCTGCAAGAGAAATTTTTGTTTCCCTGGAGATAGGCTTTAACCCCTTCGTGACGGGAGACGTACACTGTACGTCCCGGCACTTTGTGCCTATATGACTGGCCACGTACACTATCTGTGACGAGTTATATCAGGCTCTGTAATGCCGGTAACTGCTGATTCTCAGAGGCTACCAGTCATTAATGAGTGCCTCAGTATTGAGGCATTCATTGATGAAATAGTTAAGCTTTTGTAAAAGCTTATTTCTTTCATTAATGAAAGAATGAAGCCGTTACATGCAAATACGGGAGCGCTAAATAGCGCTCCGGTATTTGACAGCTGAAAAAAGCAGAGAGGCAGCAGAGTGACTCACCTCCCTGCTATTTGTTTTGACAGCTCCATAGACTGGCCCGATGTTTATGAAGCTATGTGACACATCTCAAGCAAAGAGATACAAGAGATACAATGGGGTCTATTCACGAAGCTGCCGAAGGATCTGGCCGTAGCTACGGCGGATCCTTCGGCTAGCTTCGGCCCCAGGACCCCTTCGGTTCAGTAGAACCGAAGGGGTGCTGTACGGGCTATTCACTATAGCCCGTACAGCTCCTGAACATGGCCGAGCAGCTCAGTCGAGCCGAACGCATATGCCTCGGCTCGGCTGAGCCGCGCTGAAAGCCGAAGCTGGCCGGCCGACAGCCTTCTTCTGACAGCTGGGCGGAGCCAGCCGTGATCTTACGGCTGGCTCCGGCCACTTGCAGAGAGATCAGCGTCCCTGGTTA
>NW_017306821.1:532488-540023 GCF_000935625.1 Nanorana parkeri | reverse complement strand
GAGTCGAACTCCTTCTGCACTGCGAAGCCTGCCGATGTACGGCTGATTTCAGCCAAAGGCACGGCTGAAATCAGCCGTACCAGCATGAAGTGAATAGCCGAACAGTGTTCGGCTCACTTCACTTTAGATCGGTCATTCACTCGGCTGCCGTCGGCAGTTTAGTGAATAGACCCCAATGTATCTCTTTGCTTAATAATAGCCAAAAAATGTAAAAAAAGTTAATTTATCCAACAGTCATAGTGACTGCTTGATATAAACTGACAAAACAAAAGTTTTTTTTTTTTACAAAGTATAAAAAAATAAATAAAGTGTAAAACAAAATTTTACACCTATCACAGTTGCACAGGTGGCAACCTGATAGGTTGCCACCTGTGCAATAAGTCCATCCGTGAAATTTCCTTGCTACTAAATATTCCAAGGACAACTGTTAGTGGTATTATAACAAAGTGGAAGCAACTGGGAACAACAGCAACTCAGCCACAAAGTGGTTGGCCACGTAAAATGAAAGAGCGGGGTCCGCGTATGCTGAAGCGCAAAGTGCGCAGAAGTCGCCAAGTGTCTGCAGAGTCAATAGCTACAGACCTCCAAACTTCGTTCCATGATTCCATGGCCGAGCAGCTGCGTGTTCTTGAGCGGTTGGGCTTGGTCCCTTAGTTCCAGTGAAGGGAACTCTTAAGGCATCAGCATACTAAGACATTTTGGGCAATTTCATGCTCCCAACTTTGTGGGAACAGTTTGGGGATGGCCCCTTCCTGTTCCAATATGAGTGCGCACCAGTGCACAAAGCAAGGTCCATAAAGACATGGATGAGCGAGTTTGGGGTGCAGGAACTTGACTGGCCTGCACAGAGTCCTGACCTCAACCCGATAGAACAACTTTGGGATAAATTAGAGTAGAGACTGCGAGCGGCCTTCTCCTCCAACATCAGTAGCTGACCTCACAAATGCGCTTCTGGAAGAATGGTCAAACATTCCCATAGACACACTCCTAAACCTTGTGGACGCCTTCCCAGAAGAGTTGAAGTTGTTATAGCGGCAAATGGTGGGCCAACTCAATATTGAACCCTACGGACTAAGACTGGGATGCCATTAAAGTTCATGTGCGTGTAAAGGCAGGCGTCCCAATACATTTGGCAATATAGTGTATACGTAGTCCTGGTTTAGAACTCAGGTAAGGCTCATCTGGCTTCCTGTTGCATCTGTTCTTCCATAATGGGATTTGTTCTCATAATGGAATTTTATGTTGCTGGGTCTAAGCAGCCAGGCTGCAAAGGTAGGTAGAGGTTGAGTATAATTTTACCCTCTGCCTGCCATTCGCTGTAGATAAAATTATTTGGCTTTGGTGAAGTTCTTGTTTAAGATGAGCTATTCCTATAAAGGAAATGTTCAGGTTTTGTTTGGTAATTGAACACAGACTTGATTAACAGAGTTCCATCCTGCCTTGCTCAGTTGAATTTCCTCTTTCAGTTTTATAACATCAAAGTTGTTTCAGTAATGCAAATGTGATCTAGACGAAAAGAGTACTGTAAGATAGATTAAAATGATTTAACTACATGAGTCACAGCTTTTCAGCATGCAGTGTAAACAACTTGCTTTTGATATATCAAAGATTTTTGTTTCATTATTTCTATGTGAATGAATAAGTATGATACGTGTGCAATGTTTAGTGGTTTAACCTTTTTATTTGATTTACAAAAATAATAATTAGGTCTTTCTCTCCAAGTCAATGGGAGGAAACACTATAGAACAGTATTAACTGTTTGCTTATCCATCCTGGGTAAATGTACAGGGCATGATTTAATAAAAGAGTGGAAAACGTTCACTTAAAGGGAATTTTCACTCAGAAAAGCGTGCTGACTTTAAATATGCATTAATGTACAGAGGGATATAAAAAAACATGATTTTGCCTTGTATATTATTGGATGAATGAATTAAGTGCTTTTTGTCTTCAATATATAACATACATTGATTGGTTGAGCGCTTATTTGCCAATTTCCAACTTACTGTAGCCTTTTTAGACATGTGTTCCACTGCCTCATAAAGATAGAATGTATGGTGTTTTGATTAATAATTGGAGGTTTAGAAACATTGTTACATTCAACCTTATAAGCTCACCAAGTTTAAGTTCAGGTTAGTACCCAATATAGAGGTGAAACTCGAATAATTAGAATATCGTGCAAAAGTAATTGCAGTAAGTGCTGCAAAAGGGGCCCAAACCAAGTACTGAGTACATATGCATGCTTGTACTTTTCAGAGGTCCGATATTGTTCTATGTACAATCCTTGTTTTATTGATTGCATGTAATGATCTACTTTTTTGAGGTTGTGGATTTGGGGTTCTTGGGGTTTTCATGAGCTGTAAGCCATAATCATCACAATTATGACAAATCACGGCTTGAATTATCTTGCTTTGCATGTAATGAGTCTATCTCATATATTAGTTTCACCTTTTAAGTTGCATTAGTGAAATAAATGAACTTTGCACGATATTCTAATTATTCGAGTTTCACCTCTACACATGTGCTCATAAGTTTACATACCATGGCAGAATGTATGATTTCCCAGCCATTTTTTCAGAGAATATGAATGATAACACGAAAACCTTTCAGTCACTCATGGGTAGTGTTTGGCTGAAGCCATTTATTATCAATCAACTGTGTTACTCTTTTTCAATCATAATGACACCAGAAACTACCCAAATGACCCTGATCAAAAGTTTACATACCCCAGTTCTTAATACGGTGTGTTGCCCCCTTTAAAATCAGTGACAGCTTGAAGTCATTTGTGGTATGTGTGGATGAGGCTCTTTATCTTCTCAGATGGTAAAGCTGCCAATTCTTCCTGGCAAAAAGCCTCCAGGTCCTGTAAATTCTTGGGCTGTCTTGCATGAACTGCATGTTTGAGATCTCCCCAGAGTGTCTCAATGATATTGAGGTCAGGAGACTGAGATGGCCACTCCAGAACCTTCACTTTATTCTGCTGTAGCCAATGACAGGTCGACTTGGCCTTGTGTTTAGGATCAGTCATGTTGGAATGTCCAAGTACGTCCCATGCGCAGCTTCCGGGCTGATGCATGCAAATTGTCCTCCAGTATCTTTTGATAACATACTGCATTCATCGTGCCATCAATTCTGACCAACTTTCCTGTGCCTTTGTAGCTCACACATCCCCAAAACATCAGCGGGCCACCTCCGTGTTTCACAGTAGGAATGGTGTACTTCTCATCATAGGCCTTGCTGACCAAATGTAGTGTTTATGGTTGTGGCCGAAAATCTCAATTTTGGTCTCATCACTCCAAATGACTTTGTGCCAGAAGGTTTGAGGCTGGTCTCTGTGCTGTTTGGCGTATTGTTAGCAGGATACTTTGTGGCATTTGCGTAGTAATGGCTTCCTTCTGGCGACTCGACCATGCAGGCCATCTTTCTTCAAGTGACTCCTTATTGTGCATCTTGCAACAGCCACACCACATGTTTTCAGAGTGTCCTGTATTTCACCTGAAGTTATTTGTGGGTTTTTCTTTGCATCCCGAACAATTTTCCTGGCACTTGTGGCTGACAGTTTAGTTGGTCTACCTGACCCTGGTTTGCTTTCAACAGAACCCCCTACAGATCACAGGTGAGGATGGTTCCCTTTAATAGCCATTCACACCCCCTTTGTGTCAACCTGTGTGCATGTTATCAGGCCAAAATCACCAGGGTATGTAAACTTTTGACCAGGGTCATTTGGGTAGTTTCTGTTGTCATTATGATTGGAAAAGAGTAAACACAGTTGATTGATAATAAATGGCTTCAGCCAAACACTACCCATGAGTGACAGAAAGGTTTTCGTGTTATCATTCATATTCTCTGAAAAATGGCCAGGAAATCATAAGTTCTGCCAGGGTATGTAAACATATGAGCATAACTGCATAGTATAAATGGGTACATAATATTTATAAACGTTATACCAGGAGAAGGTTAAAATCAAATGGTTTTAAAAAATGTCTATCAGTGCAACTGAAGAAACTCTTATAGCCAATCCAAAATAATTTGCATTTAAAAGCAGTTGGCAAACTGGATTTCCCATCTTGATCCCCTTAAGGCCTCATTCACACTGCCGCGCATATACGCGCGTGTACGTGCGTACTGTACCATATGCAACACATGCAAATAAATGGCTCCATACACATAGAGCCGTATGGAGCCGTATATTTGCATAGCGTATATATGCGCAAAAACAGAATGGAACAGAGATGCGTCCGGGCCGCGTATTTCTGCGTATTTACGCGCACATACGCGTGTTTACGCACATATGCGCGCGTATACGCACGTACATGCGTACAGCACATTAAAACTTCCATTACGAGTGATGCATTCTGGGATTGCATATAGTGCACGCATGTACGCATATACGTTCGTATATGCGCGCATAGATGCGTATATACGCAATATACAATTTTGCTTGCGTTGTGTGTGAATGAGGCCTAAAGAAGGTCAGACCTTTCAGGGCTATGATTAAAGAGAATGTATAAAAGCTTTTTACATATATATTTACATTGGGTAGCTGCTCGTCGGGCTCCACTGTCTGCTCGTCACAGACGAGTGGACGAGTGGATTTTTCGAGCCCTGTATATATATATATAATAAGCAGCAATACTTGGTTAAAACATTTATATTAGTGTAATCACGTGACTTATACTTAGACAAAAGTCCTAAGGCCCATCGCACTCCTGAATGTCAAGTTTGCAGCAAGTTATGGGTGCAGCGGTGACCAACGGATGGCGCCGTAACAAAACATGTAAACCGACAATCATGGGACACCGGCAAGCTAAAACAACTGAAGAGTACTTCTTTTATTAACACGTCTGCGTATCATCACATAGGGGTCCATTCACGAAGCAGCCGAAGGATCTAGCCGTAGCTTCGAGCGATCCTTCGGCTAGCTTCGGCCCCAGGACCCCTTCGGTTCACTATAGCTCGTACAGCTCCCGAAATTGGCCGAGCGGCTCAGTCGAGCCGTGTCAGAATAGCCGTGTCAGAATAGAAAAAAAAATTAAAACATTTTGGCCAAAGGAATGCATTGCTAGATTCCTATTGGCTATTTCAATTTGCAATAGCAAACTAGCATTGCACCCGCCCTCTGCTGCAGTTCCCCATCAGGTCCATTACTACTGATTGACAGCAGCAGAGGGTGGGTACAATAGCTGGCTGGGAGCCGGGAGGGGAGCGGGAGACTCTCGGAGCGCCCGGGAGAGGTTTTTTTCCTTCTTTTTAAAATCAGCCGTACCACCCTGAAGTGAATAGCCGAACAGCGTTCGGCTCACTTCGCTTTAGGTCGATCATTCACTTGGCTGCCTATGGCAGCTTAGTGAATAGACCCCATAGTTTTGATGTCATGCAGAGTGCCCTTCATCAGGCAAACGTACTTAATTATATTTAGAAAAGACAAATGAGGGGAGCTCAATAATAATAATCCCAAAATAATTTCACCATAAAAAGTAAAGAATATTATATATTAAGCCGCCACTCTGCTCCTCCGTTCTCTCCCTCGCTTTCATTAGAGGGGACACAGAGCGCTGTAAAAATAAAAATAGAAAACGATTGTGCGGAGCTAGCAATGACGGCTAGCTCCGCCCAACAGTTTTCTATTGGCCGGTGGTTCTGCTGCCGTCAAAAAAAAGAAGAAAAAAAAGCCCAACTCTCCCGGGCGCTCCAGGAGTCTCCTGCTTTCGGCCGCCAAGGAGAGAAACACTGCTTTTTCTTTTTTTTCTTATTCTGACACGGAGCCGTGTCAGAATAGAAAAAGAAAAAAAAAATTTGCCCATAGGAATGCATTGCTAGATTCCTACTGGGTATTTCAATTTGCAATAGCCAATAGCAAACCAGCAATGCATTCCTATGGCCAAAATTCTTTTATTTTTTTATTCTGACACGGCTCCTCTGTACGGGCTATTGTGAATAGCCCGTACAGCAGCCCTTCGGTTCTACTGAAAAGAAGGGGTCCTGGGGCCGAAGCTAGCCGAAGGATCGGCCGAAGCTACGGCTAGATCCTTCGGCTGCTTCGTGAATAGACACCTATGTCTAAAGGGGATCTAGTTCTGCTGTGTCGTCTGTTTTAGCTAACCCATAGTGCTTTGGGAATAATTTGCCATGTATTAAATGCTTATTGGTAAAACAAAAGATTGTATAGCAAAAACAGATATAAAACATTATAAAGTTCACCGAAAATCCTGTGACAGTCTCATTGTCACAGGTCGGCTAGAACTATGAGGTGAGTGGAAATCACTCATCTCATAGTTCTCCTTTAAACAGAGGCCTGAGATTCATTAGTTGTATTAGCACTTCATATATATCACACTGAAACCTGCACATGGGAAACTGGAGTTTATTGATGATAGTGTTCAATGGTTTTCCCAGCTGAGCATCATTTACCTTTGTACTGTGGGGACACTCTGTTGTTTTGTCTGAATCATTTATTTTGAACATGATAGAAGTCTCCTGTAGACAGTCAGTTTACACATGGAACTTGGTCCCTGGCTGATCTGGTTGGAAAGGATCACTCAGGTTAATGAACAGCTCCCCTTGAATAGCAGAGATTTCCTTAGGTGCCTGGCTGAGGCTGTTTTTGACATTCACCCCACCTTCACTACCAGAGAACTTTGGTAATGGTGCCTAATTGGGATAGACATTTAAATGCCTATTATGTCACACCACTAAAAATAACATAAAGAAAACATCATCTTGATTAGTCATGAGCATGGCTGGCGACCTGAACGCCTCAAACATTACTTTCACATTTAAAAACAATAAGCAATTACATTGTGTTTCGAGAAAGGGACTCACATTTCCTGACCTTCTAATCCCTTCACAACATTAAAAACATAAAGGGTTATTTAGGTTGCCCTGTGTACAGAAAGTGGATTGTAAAATTGTAAATCCTTGAGTAGTTTTGACCTCTTTGTATAGGAATAAAGAGAGCTGTACTCTTTTTTTCCCCTTCCAGCTCTAGATTTTCATCAAACCTGACTCTATAATTTCAGATTTTATCTGCATGGCTACCTACTGAGGTCAACTGCTGTAGTGTTGTAATCATACAGATATATTGGTTTTCTGTGAATTGTATGTGATTGGCCAGATTTCAGCCCACAGAGCTCTGTTAACAATAATATGTCTGGAGTTTTCCCCTTCCAGCTCTAGATTTTCATCAAACCTGACTCTATAATTTCAGATTTTATCTGCATGGCTACCTACTGAGGTCAACTGCTGTAGTGTTGTAATCATACAGATATATTGGTTTTCTGTGAATTGTATGTGATTGGCCAGATTTCAGCCCACAGAGCTCTGTTAACAATAATATGTCTGGAGTTTTTTTTTTTTATTATTTCGGTTTATTGGATTTTTCAGGTAATATACAAAACATACAATACAATAACAGGGGGTGGAGTAACCGTGCAATCGATATATAACAGTATTTAGTGAGTCAATACCCCGCGTGTCGGACAGACACTAACAGGGGGGAAGGAAATGACACGGGGAGGGAGGAAGGATTGGGGGGGGGA